>NW_010162835.1:0-9088 GCF_000695765.1 Mesitornis unicolor
AGCGATTCTGTGTGATTCTGTGTGTGAAAATAAAAATTGCCTATAAAAATGCTTTTTTTTTTCCAGAAAAGACATTTTCCAATATAAACCACAAGTATCTAGCCAGTCCTAATTGCTTCTAAAACCCAGACTGCTTTCTTGTTATAATCAGGAAAGCAGTGACTGAAGTATGAAGTTAGTCTCTTCCCATTCCTACATATATCTGGAAACTAGATCCTGGGTGAATGACTCACTGTAAATGAGATGGGAGCCTGCAGCCTATCTTCTCTTGTACTTTCCCTTGTGCAAAAAGGGGATATAGGGGCAGAGAAAGTCCTGACTATAGGTTCATCCCAACTCATGCAATGAGTAGGAGAGAACCAGGCACCAAGGATGAAATAAACTTCACCCTTCAAGTGAAACAGTAGTGTACCTCTAGGAAGGTTGGGATTCACTGTCCCATGAATTAACTGTATTTCTGACTCAGAATGCTTCTTTAAACCAATTTTGAAAGCAAGTAATTTACAGGTTGATCTATATGTATTTGTGCCAACAAAGCAATCCAGCTTTACTGAAATGTGACCCAAGGAAGCCTCTTGAAGTAAGCTCAAGAAATTAGCGTATTTTACAGCCAGACACAGCTAGAATCAATGATTTATAGTAATTTACTCATGGTTCCATAGTCAGGACGTCACTGCAAAAGGAAGAAAACAGCAGAACAATCCTAAATAAGTAGTATCCAATTAAAAAATGAATATATAAATCCTGTTGATCTGAAAGGAACATTTAATTCACACTAGCGCAGCTTTTTAATGGAGCAGAAACAGTAACGAATAGTTTTCTATCACACGCTAGTCTATTCACGTTCTCACACCATAGCAGCAGTACCCAGCTGCTTTCTAGTAGTGCATTAAGCAACACATTCTTTGTTCTCCCTTCCTCTGCCTCAGGGCAGAGGTTTGTAGAAAGATTTGCTTTGATAATTTGGGTGCTTTTCTTTAATGTATACGTTGCAGTGTATTTATGTCATAAAGACAGGTTAAAGAAATCTTGTTTGCATTTGGATGATGATGTTTGTGATAGTCTTCAGCTCCTGAGGGAGTTCATTCCATAGTCTTGGACCAGAATTTGAAAGTTTTTAAGCTTGTGCACGGAGTACATTATAGCCAAAGAGCAATTATTTTTTCTTGATTTTTGTCTTGTTTTTTTTGCCTTGAGCTTTAGCCCATCATCTAGGTCACTGGTTTTGAAGGTCAGGTGTGTGCACCCAAGGGGGTGTGCAAGACAATCCATTGGGGTGCGGCAAGAAAATATATTTTGTACAGTTAATAAATAAATAAAATTTTAAAGGTATTTATTTTATCTTTAGCTTATCCTTTTTTAATTTCTATTTTGTGTATGTTTTATAATGTACATAATGCATTAGGACAGTAGTACAGGTATATGATTTATAAATTAAAAAATATGTATAATGGGGGGTGTGTGCTCAAAATTTTTTAACAGATAGGGGTACACTATCAAAAAAGTTTGGAGACCACTGTTCTAGATAAGACTTCCCTGAGAATAGTGCATCCTAACAACACAGGCTGAGATCCTGAGTTTGGATTGATATTCATAAGTCAATATAAAAAAAACAACAACAACAAAAATATCTGTCAAATATTTAAAAGAGCCACTGCTGTTGGAGAGAGTTGCTACAACCTTCCCATACCGCATGGATTTCCCTGGTGCCAAGAATCTCCTGCAGAAACAACGTGTAGCTGCTGTCTAACTAGGTGGTGGAAGGAGAACAGAGCATGACAGATCTGCCAACATAGGATTCTCCCAGCCAAACAGAGATGATTAAACACTGCTGGCTTCATGAGCTCCTGTTTGGGCATCAGCAAGAAACTCAGAATTGCTCCCAAACTGTGGACTGCACGGACTGTGGGTTTGTGCATTCCCACAAAGGAAACTACAGTGGACACGTAAATTCTTCAGAACAAATTCTGTGAGCATCTCCCTCTTGATGAGATTTCTGATCCAAGAGCTGGTACCATTATGTCATGTCCTTAAAAACTCAATCGAACTGCTGAAATGTGTGTCCACAGGGCTGGTTTCTTTTGTTTACTTTAACATAATTAACTGAATTATGACATATGCCTAATTTCTAGGAACGCTTACAGAATGCAGACAGCAAGTCAAGTAGCCACTTGGTTTTAATGTCAATAGTACTACTGTACCTTCATCCATTCTCTCACATGCAAAAACAATTACATGTTTTCCAGTTTACATGCGACTTCTAGAAAAGTCTGAGTAGTTACACTGAGGTAAGCCTGAAATTTTCCTGACTAAACAAGTATTTTGCAAAGCATTACAGTTCACATTTTAGCAATATTATAAAAAAGAGGGGGGGGGTGTCCCTAGTGAAAATAGACATGCTTTCTGAAACACCTATTTGGCAACAACAATGTTCCCCACGGCAAAATAAGGCTGTTAAGATTCAGCGGATTAGGACAACAGCCCGTCCATACCACAGAGAGGATGAAGAGGAGGAAAACAAAGGATGTTGAGCAAGAACACTTCAGACAGCCACCAGAGACGCTGATGCTGCTGGGACACACTTTGAGTCCATGCCATAGTGAGGGGAACAGCCACCAGTGCTTACGCAACACTTTCTCAGGCCCTGAACAGGGTATGTAAGATGGCCATGGGTAGTACTATTATTATTATAATTTGGACAGGGGAATGCAATAGACCCGCTTTGAAGTTGAGTCTCTTCCCCTCGGTCCCTGCCTGAGTTACACTGCAGCTGCAGTGCAGCCATGCCTGCCAAAGGCTGCCAGAAGAAAATATCTGCATGACCGTATCTGGTGTTGGCAACAGCACAAACTGCAACGTCCTACAATGAGTACATCAGCAATAGCGTTTGAGGGTGTTAACCCTGTTCCTGACCTGGCACTAGCATCTTTGCTGGTAGCTTTCACTCAGTTTCAGGAATTTTGGTTTAAATTTGATTTTCTGAGTGATTAACGATAGCCTGTAAAAACATTTTTAGGAATCATTTGAATTCCTTCAGCAAATATACTAATAACTATGGCTGCTGTATAGAACTGCAGGATGAGCAAAGTGTGCCACAAGAAGTCAGCTTGTGTTGTTTCCCTATCTCCTCCCAAGACAGGGATGCACAAATACTGTTCTACAAGGAGGACACTTTAGTAAGCAAAATTTTCAAGTTTCACTCCTGTTCACCACTGCATGGACTGACTGCACTCAGTTGAGATTCTGCAGCTCGTGATAACTGAAATAACTGCTCAGTAATTAATACAAGAAAGGCTTAACGGAGATAGATGCTCTCTATGAATTTTGGTAACTTAAGACAAAGAGAGTACCATTGGCCCACTGGCAGACTTAGAAATAACAAAAATGTGGAAGATCATCTAGAAAAACAAGAGATAGAAAGCAGCATTATACCAAAGAAAGGGCTAAACTGAAGTCAGCATTCAGAGCATTAGGAGGAGGCTGCACCTTTTCCTGACTGATCAGGCACTGATCAAAGTCACAGGGAAAGTGCAGTTATTTCAGTAGCCAGAAAATGAGCTTCAACCCCTTCCTTATTGGACTGTATCTTTCACAGCTCATTCACTCCCTGATAAAGCACATCTGTCCTAGAAGCAGACTGAAAAATACAGGAGGACCATCAAAGAATGTACTACTTTTTCAGTCACATAAAGGTTGAAATTCAGCGGCTTTTGGAGCTGGCCTCCATTCAGAGTAGATGCCTAACCCAAAGACAAACAGAAGGGTCAGAAAGATGTGAATACGAAAGACTAACAAACCTTAGGTACAAACAGGCTAGTTACTTTAAAAGAGGACTGGAACTAAGAGGAAATGCTCTGCACTTGCCAAAGCTAAACCGGCCATAGCTGTAGCCATAGGAATACTGAAAAAAATTCCTCCATCACCTGAGCACTTGACCCCAAGGAGTGTGCAGATTTCCACATCCTGGAGCGCACTTCAGATCAGCTCTTCCAGTCCTACTTCAGAAAAAAAAATCTCTTTAGCAAAATTCTAGATCCTTTCTTCATGGAAGCACATGAAAATATGCTTATCTAAAGGTAAACACATGCTGAAGTCCTTTGCTGAAAAAAAAAGATTTTTCATTTAGGCTGCAGGTGGCTGACTAAAACAAATAGCAGAGCTGTCCATGTGTAGACTTAAAAAAAGAAACAACAAAAAACAACTGTGCAAAGCTAAAACATTAAGAAGATTGGAATACATAGAACTTCTTCCAAAAGACACAATATAGTTAGTAGTCATAATAGTGACAACAGCAGTGGATAAAGCACAATCTGTTGATAAGGATGTCTAGAAGTCCCAATCTGAAAATAGAAGAAAAAAGAAGCTGAAGTGATTAGGAGAATACTAAAAAAAGAGAAGAAAACAGAAAGCAGAAGAGAAACTCTAAAATGAATTTGTCACATAGCAACAGTTCACCAAAGACAGTGGGGGGGCAGTTCAGTGAAAAGAGGGAAGCCACTACACGTCCCCTGGCTCTTCCTGGCGAGCATGGTGCAGCCAGAGAAGAAGGATCAACAACAAGGAGATGCCTGGAAAGATTTATAACAGGGACATCTATTCACAGCCAGGCAGACGAAACTCTTCTGAGAAGCCTGGGTGCAACCGGACCCCCCCTAGGTTTAAGAGTAATGGGAGTCACACACATGGCAACTGTGGGAAAATGTTCAAACTGGGGATGAAGGCTGGACCCCATGCTGCGATGTGAACTTCCTCAGTAGCATGAAATCATGTGAGACACAGCCCCAAAATGGACTGTCCCTCAGCTGAGGGGCAGCAGTGCCACCCTGCATCCAGGGCTTCCTCTGTATCTGGCACCCTTTAAAGGAATAGTTCGGGTTCTGGATAAGAAAATTATGGATTTAATTCTGCAGGACTAGTCATTAATATTCACCTGTTAGACCTTTTCACATTGTTTTGCAGAATAAGACAGCTTTAACACCTTTGGACACTTTCAAATGGTTTCGTATTGCCAGAACGATATAAAAGCACTTAGCATAAAAGAGAACTAAGCCAGGAATGTGTAAGAGAGAAGGCACGGACATGTCTGGAGCTCTGATACTCACGGTGCATGCAGAACTAAGCCATGCACTGGCAGTGGATGCACAGACAGGTGTGCCGGTCGGTGACACGTCGTTCCTCCAGCTGTTTCCTACCACTCCTCTGCCGAGAGCTTCCACCCCCGCAGCTCTGTTGGCAGGAGGAATTAAGCGATCGCTCCCTCTCGTGCTTCCAACAAGCCAGATGGATTAGTCAACCCTCAAGAAGAGGCTTTAAACCAACCTGACTGCTTTGCCCGAAGCAAATGAAAGAGCTCTTAAACAAACCCTTTCCCCAGCAGAGCTATGGCAGTAGCAACCACAGCATCAAAGGGGTAGCGTGTAGGTGCAAACTGGCAAAGTCTTCAAATGGCATAGTCAGATCTGGAACACACTGCCCGTCCATAGCTTGACAAGTACGCACAAGCTACAGCATCTTACATGCACAACAACTGGCCATGTGTAGACTTTGTTCTGCAGCAAATACAAAGTTCAAGCAAATACGCTGAAAACTCTTTCACGGTGGGCTAGGTTAAGGCATGTTAGCTCATACTCACTGTGTGCTAAGAGTGTGCAAGGGAACAGTTATTATACAATGGCTGGTAAGTTTTAATTCATGATACTTTCCTCATCTAAGGTCACAAGGGGTGATTGTGCAAAATTAAGTAACTGATCTGAGAAAGGTTGTGATTTACCTTTCCAAATGTTTCTTTCAAGGTATTCCAAGAGGAGTAATTGCATGAACTCAATTGAATTCTGTTTACTACAGAAACAGCTACTGATTGTAATCCAATCACTCTGCTGACACTTTACAAACGTGCAAGTTGCTATTATAGGTAATTAGACTTTCAAAAGTCTTCTCTAATTGTAATCTGGAAGCAAGGATTGCGACATGTACACATATGCCTGTGCTGGTCTGGACAGCAACGAAATCTCAGCACAGAAGTCTTCTGCTCAAGACGCTTAGTGCTCCCCAGGCAGCTGAACCCATGTCACCCAAATCTACTTCAGTCTCCGCTTCAGCAGCACCTGAGCATACTGTGTTAGCATAACCTCAGCCTAGTGATGGCACCGAGGCTTCCAAGTCCTTCCTTGTCAGCTTTGATCATTGTTTTCCTGGTAATTGTTCTGTGAAGTAACACAGTTCATGCTATAAAGTGACAGCTTATACTATTTATTTTCTCCTGCCATCTAATTTTCCACTTTTGGCATATCAGGACAAATGTGCGCTCACTGCTGCCGCAGTAATAATGCTCCAGTTCCCACACACTCACTTTGCTGTGTGATCCCCCCAGCAGATCAGCCTGTTGCACAGAATCACGCTTTTACTCAAGAGGTGGAAGAGCCTGCTGTCCTATCAGTGAATTTCCAGCTTCCAAAATCCCTCAATATGCAGGAGAATTTGAACTGAAAATTTCATATGCCTAGGAATATAGACTTCCAATAACACAGAAACCATGTTAGTGGAACTTGAACGCTTTTTGGAAAAACTCATGCAAAAACATGCATGAACATCCATCGCAGAGACGTGCTGTAGGGACTGGACAACATCCCATCGGTTTCAGAAGCCGTCTTGGAAAAGTCAGCCTCATAATGAAAGTGTTTCTTAGGTCACAGCAGCAATTTTGGGACACAAATCTTTCCAGAAAAAATGTACTGTTAGTAGTATTTTGCTGAAAATGCTATGACTGGTACACGCTGGAATTGCACGATGTCTGTCGTGGCATGATCATGATCATGATCTCACTCATTTCTGTAAGAGTTATATCCGACTTCAGATACTCTCCTCAGTTGCAACAAAAGGCGACACTGGATGTGTGCTCACCACAAGCTCACCACCCCAATGGATAACACACTGCCCCTAATCAACGGGATGCTCTACATCAGGCATTGCACAAGTGTGAGACTTCAGTCCTCAGAGTCTTGCACAATGGGTTTGATCCTCTACAAGCAAAAGATCCTATTCTTTGTGTAAGTGCTTGCAGTTTTTTCATTGAAACCCTAATTCAGTGGAACATACAAACACACGTTAGGTGTTTTGGTGGAATGAGCTTTAAGTAGCATTAAATATGGAACTGATTACTGATGATATTCATCCACAAAGGAGCTTTATAAGCCATTCTCCCCAGATATATATAAAACCTCATTTACAACAAAGCAGTCTGAAAACAAGAATTTCTGCAATGAAGATTAAGCAGTTTGAAAATTTTTGCGAATCGCTCGGTCACAAAAGTGTTATGCTAAGATTACCTGGGGAGACCTGTGTCAATGAAGACACTCAGTAAAATGGAATTATCAATGGACCAATACAACCCCCATTCTGGTGTGACAGAGCCATTACAGACCAATGAAATTAGCTGCAATGATGCGGTACGTTCCCTTTCTTGAGTGCCCTGCACAGTGGTGGATCCCCTCTTGGCAAGCTGACAAAGCACCAGCGCGATGAGACAATTTGGGAGGAGCTGTTACCAAAGGTCTTCTGAACAAGCAGCCCAGGAGAGTCTGCGATGTTGTCCCTGCTTTGAACTGGGTGAACTCCGGAGGCTTCCTCCAATCTAAATTATTTTATGATTCTAATATCGATTTGTTAGCAGTCTAAATTACCTGCTGCAATCAAACACCACTTCTTTGCACTCTAAGATAGGGACCCTACAGCTCATTATCCTGCTCTTCCTCCTGCGTGTCTGATCCCAGCTCACTCTGTAAATGTGCATCACAGGGATTCTTAACGTAAACTTTCTGTATACACACACTGGAATCTGCGCTAGTTTAAACGTACAGGGAGAAATAATCTACACCACCACACATTCCCTTACAACCAAAAAAAAAGATAAGAAATTCTAACATAGGCAAGTGCTGAGGCGCTCGTCAGCTGAGCAACACCAGCAAGCAAGGACCAAGTGCTGCAGAATTGAAAAAAAACCACCAAAACATCACAAAACCTTTATGAAACTTTATGAAATGCGGGTCTGTTTTGCATTTTACGGAGGCTGGATCAGGGAACCTTCTGCTCCGATGGACCTACATCTGAATCGCTATCTCCACCCTGTGCCCCAGTGAGGCACAGCAAATTTCAAAATCCTTTATCTCCCATCACTTCTCTGCCCCCTTGCCTAAATTTAGACGCTCTTTACTCCTCTCCTCGGAATTTCATGCAGCCTTTTACAGTTTCTCTGTTTCTCCATGACCAACTCTCCTCTCCCCCCTAAGAATTTTAGAAAGATTTTCTTAATCTTTCCAGAAGACAAAGTTAATTTTCTACCAAAGGTGTGCTTTTTCCAAGTAACCCTTCGGAAGGAGGAAAGCATTCTTGCTTTTATTTACAGCATTGACAGTATTCTTGCAAACTCGTCCCAGAAGTTTAAGTCAAAGTCAGTTCTCCCAGACCCCTGCATATTTCCAGGTCAAGACATAACTACTTTTTTTAAATTACTGAATATAAAACATCACACAACCGCTACATCACTGTATATCTTCATCAGGAAGACTCCACAGCCCTCCCTCCTTGGCATCTTTTGTTATCCAGTGAACGGGGTCTGGCTGAGATGGAGTTAATTTTCCTCACAGCGAGTCGCGGAGGGTTGTGGTTTAGATCTGAACGGCGCTCGCACCACCAAGGCCTTTTGTGTTTCTTACTCTGCCCCCCAGAACAGACTGGGGGTACCAAAGGGATTGGGAAGCCCCACAGCTGTGCAGATGACCTGGGCCGGAGGACATACCCCATGCCTCGTACTACCAGGCTCTGCGCAGCGCTGAGGAGAGGGTTTGGCGAAGTTAACCCTCTTTTCTTCAGGGACCGGCTGGGAACCGGTCTCCTGATGGGAGGCAGAGCCATTGCCTAAGCATCGCTGCTTCCCTTTTCCTTCCTTCTCTTCCCGCTTCTCCACTTATTAAAGTGCTCCGTATCCCGCCCCGCGGGTGCTTTTCCCTTTCCTCTTCTGTTCCCGCCAGGCGCGGGAGAGCGGTGCGGGAGTGCCGGCGCGCGCTCACCTGCCCGGTGGGGTCCCTCCCTC
>NW_010162836.1:0-1643 GCF_000695765.1 Mesitornis unicolor
TTATTATTATTATTATTGCAGAAGTTGGGAATGAGATTTATTCCAGTTTGGGCTTTTTTTTTGTTAGGTTGGGGGTTTTGTTGTTTTGTTTTGTTTTTATCTTCCTCTGGAGTATCTACCTATTGCTTGGTATGGGCGATAAGATAAGAACATCCTAATTTTCAAAAGATACATTGACTTAAAAGTGAAATATAGAGTCTAAGAGAGACTTCCTGAAAAGGTTGTTTCTCACAATTTCATAGTCAAAAGAGTTCAGAAAGTTCAGAGCACAAATGATACCATAACACTTAACAATGCTTACAAATAAGTAGAAAACACAAGATAAATAGAAAATGACAACGTATATAATCTCTTAAAAAGCAATAATAAGGTCAGACTAATCCATTGAAATCAAGATCGAAGAGATTTTTTAAATTAAAAATCAAACCAAACTAAACCCCTGAGGGAGAATAAACTTTCTGCTTCCTGAAAGCAGAAAGATACACATAGAAAAAAAAAATCAGTCATGCTAAGGAGAGCTCAGCAAAAGCAGCAGATATACCAGTATACAAAGGATAGGCAGGTGATCACCTCTATTCCTGCAAGCTTGGGCATGCAAAGAATAGATGGATCAGAAATAGGTGTATATGTGCAAATTTCTGAAATGCTAAGAAAGAAACCTGTGACAGTTTGTGGCACACAGCAGCAGAACCTTACCAGGTTGGCATTTGGCAGCCAATTCATTTAAATTTGGAGAGAATCACTACATGCTGATACAAAAAAACATTATGGATCAATACATGCCTATGGGGAGAAGGTCTGAATCAAGAACATTCAGGAAAGAGCCCGTTTTAATACCCAGAGTTGCAAGCCATGAAAAAATAACAGCAAAACAGCATATTTAACTATCATATACATACTAGCATATAAAAATCCTTCATAAAGATACAAAATGTAGAATTAAAAGAGTGTTGCAGCCTGATTAACAGAAGCCACCAAGTAACTCAGGTTGTATGTGTAATGCATAGAACAAAATTAAGAACTAGATGCCACCTAATTATTGTGTCCAATGTTTCTTACTGGTTGGCTCTAGTGCTTCACAGCAGCTTGGGAAACACTGGGATTTAAATATGGGTTAGATCAGATAGATCTGTGCCATCAGCTATAATCACATTCATTCAGTTCTGCCTTGCACTGAAAATACATCCTGCAACATTGGAACAGCAAATGAGAATACCAGTTGCAAGTGCAATCAGCCAGTGGCATCACACAGAAAGACAAAAAGTCAGAGATTTTTATACCCATGCCAGTTCAGAGCCTACAGTATGGCAGTTTTGCTAAATGCAGTGTTTTTAAGTGAAAAGCCTTAGAGCGCTTTCAGAGAGGACACTGTACTCTGTGAAAAAGACAGGTCTGCTAGTGGCAAGGACAAGGAAAAGAACCATCTAGGATCTTTGTCTAAAGCTGCTCTTTCTCACTTCCGCAGTATAGGGCTACAAGTTTCTTCACTAAAACCATTTTTTCCCCAAGAAAGAGAAGAGAAACTGGCTTTAGAAGAGGTGTATTCACAGAATCACAGAATATTAGGAGTTGGAAGGGACCTTGAAAGATCATCCAGACCAACCCCCCCTCAAGAGCAGGATCACCTAGACTAGGTCACAAAG
>NW_010162837.1:0-8934 GCF_000695765.1 Mesitornis unicolor
GACGCGGGGGAGGCAGCGGCCTTCGGGAGTCGCTCGGTGTCACCCAGCCCCAGAGCCTGGGAAGCGCCTCTTGCGGACTCTTCCGCTGGCGATGGAGGGCAGGCCAGGCGTTCCCGTTACTTGCGTTATTCATAACTGCCAGCGTAGAACCAATTAAGCCAGGTGGCGACGGGATTAGCTGAAGTACGAGTTTTTCAGGTGAGGACCCGTGAGTGCATTGGGCGTTTCCAACCGCAGAGGAGGCTGTGGAGCAAAAGTGCACCCGTAGGTAGCCCGAGAGCTGGGGGTTTCTTAGCGAGAATGAGAACGAGCTCCACTAGTACGTGGTTTGTAAATTGCCCAGAGAGAGCAGTTGTCTGCAAATCAAAGATTTGCTGGATTCTCATCTGTAAAACTGTTTGCCTTTTTTGATGTTTCTGGCCCCTGAGGCATACAGGGCTGAGGCAAGGTGGGCCTGTGGCACCTGTTTGGGGCTTCAGGAGGTTTAGCTGTCCTCAGGCGCTGCAGGTGTCCCAGCACCTTTGCTCCCAGCTGCACCGAGTGGCTCAGAGCCCCATGGTGGAAGTGGTTCTGCCGTGCTGTGCCGGGCTGGGGAATGAGAGTGCTGTGTGCAGGTGGGCATCTGAACTCACTCACCTTGTTGCACAGGTGGTGGCTGGTGTAGCCATAGCCATACACTACTATAGCAGAATGAAAGGGAAGTGTTTCATGGAATTTCTGTGGTTCTGGATAAATCCTATGCTGCAGCAAGACTGGGCTAGTCCTGTGTGAGAAAATATGGTTTGAATCTGCTTAGTGCAGCCAACTCTGGGGTAACAGATACCACTAGGTCTTTCTGAAACACCTTCTGGTCTAAGCAGGCAGGAAAGACAGACTGTGGGGCAGGGGCATGGGCTGGCACAGACTAGCAGAGCTAAAGAATAAACAGGTTGCTTCAGGACATGCTCAGTTTCCCACGTTCTTTCACTCATACCAGTGAGTTGTACACACCTGATTTTGCAGTGTTCTGAGGGAGGATGTGTTTTACTGGGGGAAGATTTGTTGTCTGAAGTCCACCACAAATGACTGCACATCCACACGTATTGCCTTTGTTTCATCAGTGTGCAAATTAGAGAAAGGATTTTTTTACATAGTTTGTATGGAAGAAATAAAGCTCTGAGAAGGCAGAAGGGCAGGGATGCTAGTGTGGTGTACCCGTGGGTGATTGCAGGATGACTTTTGTGCTGTTGAGTCTTGTCAGAGGAAAGCAAGCTACAGTAACTGTGATCTCTGAAACACCACTTTTAAAAATGGTAAGAAAGGTCTGCCCTTTTTGTATGCCTGTCTTTGTCTGTGGTTTTGATATGTTTATTGTACGAAGCGCAGTTCAGGCTAACCCAGCAGCATACCTCACTGGTTGAAAGTCACTAAAAATCTTACCTATCATTTGTTTGAGAAGGAGAATGCGATAAAGACCAGGAAAACAGAGGACTTGGAGATTGTTTCTGTTTATCTTTATGACTAAACATCCTTTATTTTAAAATGTTCTTAGATATCCTAGCTCTTTACATCTGTCTAGCTTTTATAATGAAATAACAGAACTTTTTGCAGCATGTGGTATAAATTTGGTTGAACCTAGAGAAATCTGTTAGTGAGTTAGGTAGCCTCAAATTTCTGGAATACAAAGCACTTGAATTTGGGCTGTCTTCTTCACTCTCTGGTGACCCTTACTTGCATAACAAACTGGGGAGTGTTTGCAGTGTGCGATGTACCGTACTGTGAATTTATCATTGTTACGTGTCTTGTGCCTTGCTGCTGAGATTCTGGGTTCTGTCAGGTCATTCTAATGACAATTTAAAATCATTCCTGCCTTTGTGATTGCATAGCAACAGCTGGGGGGGAAATAAGCGATAAACAACTGCAGGAGGTTGTGATTGTGTTGTTATAACACACATCCACTATTGTAAATTGTTGTACTTTGGAAACAAATGGCCTTGTAGCGAGGCTGCAGATCACAATACAGACTGATGTGGTATTTGTCATCCTGGTAGTACAGTAGCAGAATAGCAGCTTGCTTTAACCTCAGACAGATGTTACAGCACTGATGTAATACATTGCTCTATCTGTTCCAAGTGGAGAGGAGATTGAATGGGGCTGAACTGTAGTTTGGTTTCTTTTCTGAACAGCTAAATACAAATAGGGGAATGTTCTGCAGGAGGTTAATGGTGACTCATTTAGGTAAGCAGTGAAGCCAGAGGACAAGGGGAGTTGGATGTCCCTGGCAGCAAAGATGTCTGCCCGACGTTTGTATGAATCTGAGAAATGCAGAGCATCCATGTTACTGAAATAATGACTCATCAGGTAGATGCAGTGTTAAGTGAAGGACTGATCCATGCAGATAAAATGATGAAGGAGGTTAAATACTTCCATGCATTTTTTTACTATTTGTAGTATACATTGTTGTATTATATTATTTACTTTCTTACTCCGCAGCCCGTTTTTCTCACCCGTCACCTCTGATGAAGACACTTGTCTTTTTGCTAATTCTAAAACTTGTCAAATGAATAATGCCACACTATTATGAATATAAAATTTTACCTTTAGAAGTGTTGCATACTTAACTGTTTCACTTCGTTGTTGCAAATTGCTTGGCTTTTTGACCCCAATTTAAACACATCTCCAGTTTTTGCAAGCTGTAGTAAAGATGCAGGTATCATCATCCTGTTCACTGTGTGAATTTGGGAGGTAAACAAAAAAAAAGGCCTGTTGCATTTCCCAGGTGAGTACACTGTCCACTGGAAGTGCCTTCCAGTACTCTGAATATCCACTGTTACCTGATGACTTGTCCAAGCATTGCACAAGATGTGTGCAGTTCTGTGCCAGAGTATGCAGGCTGAGAGTGGGCATGGCTAACGTGTGGGGAGCTGCCCTGATCTGCGTTCCTGTGAGGGGGATGAGCTGAAGAGTTAATAAAAACTAATTGGATTCTGTATAATGTGCTCATAAGCAAGTGTTAGAGGAGATAAAAGAGGGTGTATTTCCTAATTAACAGTTCTGCAGAGCCATCTGAAACTATGAACCAGTCTGCAGATAAGACTTGTACTGTTTCCAAGGTTTCTTTTTAAAGTAGGTTGTCATAGTCTGATACTTTAGTAGTCATAATGTTACAATAAAAATGTATTTTTTAAAAAAGCAAAATGTATTTAAAAATATACACCGAGGCTGCTTTGATGTGCAAAAGCAAGTTTCACAGATGCTGTGCTGCCAAACTGTTTTCTCCAGGGTTCTTCCCAACTTCGTTGTTGTGTTACAAATCAGCGCGTGGCCTGGAGGTCACGCTATTTTAACAGCATTTCTGTGTAGTGCTTTTCGTGTGGTGTTCTTGAAACATTTTGTGTCATACACATATTTGCCAGCAAAGTAAATCTAGTGCCTCGATAAGATTATAATGGGGTGCTGAAAAGGGTGTGTTTGGCAGTTTGAATTCCGTATTATTACATGGCTCCTTTGATCAACGTGCTGTTTTTTTAATTCACGCTTACGGGAACTGGTTGTGTTCAAGTGGGAAGTGCATGACTCTAGGTCTGACACTGATTTTTCACTGTGCTTTGAAGTGGCAACAGCTTTGTCAAAAGGCATGATACTCTATTTTAGTAATCAAATGTTACTTTTTGTTACCCGGTGCGAATGCAGATACAAATGGCAAACTGCACGTATAACTAACCTTGAAGTGTTGTTTTAAAAAATTGCGTTAGGAATCTTGCTTTATATAGTCTGTCTTATGCAATATTCTGTTTTTGTGTGCTTCTCATCACGTGGTTTCATTTTTTTTTAAAGATCTGCTTATTGTCCTGTGTAGATGGACTGAGCAGTGTAAATCAGTAGTGCATGCTTTGTACTTAGTGTATCTGGAAAAGACAAATATTCAAGTTGGTATTCTTGCACTGTACATAGTACATTTTAAACACTAATTTGCTTACCCTGTTTGGCACAAACAAGTTATATGTAAAAGCAGGTTGTAGTGAAAATTTGCAAAATGTTTGTGGAAGAAGTGTTTGGAAGCAAGATTTGAGGAAGTGTTTTGTTTTCAGGTTGAAAATACCCAGGCATTTTTGATATGAAAGCCTGGACTGCTAGTAATTTCCCAGCAGACACGTTTCTGTTGTAGCCTTGCTATGTCATGACTGCCTTTTTTTGCAGTTCTCATGGCAACAAGGATTTTTGATCAGCAAAGCAGAATCCTGTGTATCGTTTGAGGGGGTGTACATTTTCTTTATTACAGAAGAAATTTTGAACCGTGAAAGCTGACCATGCACCCTGCTGTCCCCTGCTCCCATCGCTCCCCTTAATAATCTGTGTTTTGCCCATGGAATTACCTGTAGATGTAGAACAGGTAACTGTGTTCTTCTCAAATAGAAACTTAATTTTTGACACAGTATAAGAGATGGTGGAAAATTTGTAAAGATTCACTGTAGTGATAGCCTGGAAAACTTGTCATCTTCCAGGTGGAGTCTTGACAAACAGGAAGCTGTTTTATATGTATATCGATTTGTATGCATATGTATTTGTGAATATTGTGTATGTTCAAAATATGGCTCCCAGTGGCCTTCTAGGAGATGAGCTGTACGTGGTAGATGCATGTAGCTTAGACTTCTGTCACACTTCTGAAGAACAACTTTCAAGTCAGTTCAGTGCTAATGTTGAAAAAAAGCTGGTAGCCTGCAGTAGAGCATTACTCAGAATGGTGTACATGATTCTGAAGCATTCTTATGTTTGGGATTTCCAGAAAGCTGAGGTATGTTAACTGGGATTTAGAACATAAGTCTGCAGAGATTTAAGGTGACTGATAGAATTTGGCAGTGTATTGCATACTACCTCCTCCTCCACCCAACGCAACCTCAACCCATGTGTAGGAGCTTGAAGGTATATTTTGATACTTGTTTTTTCTGGCTTTGCTTGTAATACTAGGCAGTGCAGTTTTTCACTGGCTAATTTGTCCAGTGCTTCCTGAGAATTCAAGAGAAAAGATATTTTCTGTATTGGACCTTATGCTTGAGAAATGTGCAACGTTTAGGAGAAGGGATTCATTAAGTTCACTTAAAGAATAAAGAGAGAAAATTTGAGTTGCAACGTCGAATGTTTTCCATTGCATATGGAGAGGCTGTCGGGCTGGTGATTCTGCATGAAGCTGGATGAATAGGTCAGACAGCCAGCTTCTGCATCTCTGCTGAGACGCATTAGGAGGAGTGACAAAGTAATGACACAATCACTGACCCCAGATTGTTCTCAGCTATAAATCCTCTGGTTGCAGTCTCCACTGTTCCTCAGCATGTGCTGTTCATGTTTAAGGGCTTTTCAGATCATCTCCATCACCATCTGCCACACAATGGGAACAGAACAATTGTGCTGTGTGTGGAGCCAGCTGAGTCCCTGAGTGGAGGTGAAGGTTTGCAGAATACATCTCGTCTCTCAGAACTTGTTTGTCTGGATGGTCTCGCTGACATACTGCGTGCTAGTCACTGGGCTGTTGTTACGGACGAAAAATAAAATGAGGTAGTGACTCGTTTATGGAGACATACCTGTTTTTTGAGCAGGTCACATACGTATATGACGTATGTGTACGTATGTTCTTCTGCTTGCATACAAGAAATACTGCACATCCTAATGTCCCTAATTAGAAGAAGGGAAATATAGTTCATATGTGAAGTGTCTCATCAGCATCAATGTGTTATTGGTAACGTTTGTCCTGCATGGGCAGTAAGAAGATAAGCAAGAGGATTTCTTAACTGCAAGTATTCACTAGGTGTCAGTGCACGATCACACCGAACTGACGTTCTCCCTGAGAAGTTTTTTGATAATTGTGATACTTTCCCTTATGAATACTTTTGTCTCCAGAATGTAGTGTGGATTAAATTTAAGAATAACTAATGATTAAAAGTAGTTAATTCAGTCTTGGTTATAGGAGCAGTCTGATGAAAATGCTGATTTAAAAAAACCAGCACGTTTTGTGCTTAATAAAGGTAGCGTAAAAGTCTTAGAATAGCTTCTGTGTGATCATTATCTGGCTTTCTTGTCGGTATCTAATTTATTACTGATTAAACACTCCGGTGATACTGTTGCTGATCCAGGGTGTGACTACAATCCCTATTAAGATGAGGAAAAACTGGACTTTTCATAGTTGTGCATTATCTGTAACATGGACACATGCACTTAATTATTTGCAAAACTATTGTTTTCCCTAAGAGTTGTAAAAGATGAAGTCTGTAAATGTCAGTCAAAGAAGAGGAATACCCCATGAATATAGCTGAAATTGTCTGGTCTTCTGTAAGAAAAACTTACTCTTTTCTTGTGTCACTAGAATGAAATATCACGTTTATTAGAATATCTTGTATTACTTGTATCTCAGTATTAGATATTTTTTCTTTTCAAGCAGATTTACATTCATAATATTCAGTCTAGTTTTGGTTATGGATGATTGGGGAATGTATCTTTACAATCTGTATAGAATTAATCTAGAATTTTAAATTGTTGCAAGATTTTTTTCTCCTGTCTGTATGTGAAAGCATTCAGTGAGAACTGCATGTTAGTAGGTTAAAATAGCAAAAATAGCCACTCACTTGACAAATGCAAATATTTGAAATGTCTCTTCTACATTTTCTAGTTCACACTGAACTTTTCCTATTATGTTTTCATCTCTAGCGCTTAGTGAATTGTAATAACATTTACATGTTACCCTTTTATATCCGATCTGTTTACAAGAGAGACCTTTTTGAGCACTCTTTGCTAGTACTCTAAGGGAAGCGTTAATACCCATGCTAATAGATAAGAGAAGTTAGTTTAGTTACAAATACACATTTTTCCAGTCATGCCTAACACTATATTGCTACGTGTTCAGTTTGTAGCAGAAATACTGATGTGATTGTTCAGTGGCCGTCCTTCGGTATTTTCCCCGCTGTTGTAGCTGTGTAAGAGGACTGCCTTTGGTGCTATCTTTGTTTATTCATAGCACTTAACTGTCAAATAGAAGCTGATCGTCAGACAAAGGCATATTTCTTCCGCCCTGCTGACCCTCAGGTGACATCATGCTATGACATTTCAGCGCTGTATCTTTTATCAAGGGACACAGCTACCTGCCTGGCGAGATTCTAAGACAAATTCTGATCGTATAAGAAGGTTCAGAAGAGTTATGGTAGAAAGAATGAGAGATTAAAATCGACCATTGTCTGTACTCATACAGATGTACTGTATACAAAAATGTAAATCAAATTCTAGATATAGGAGAACTTGAGTGACTTCTCATTGCATGCAACTCGGACTTTGTGTCTCTGAACATTGAATGCCCATTCTCCAGCTTTAGTTGCTCGTAAACTTCACCAGAATTACCTGTTCACAATAATGCAAAAGAGAGCAGATTCTGTCACTGTCTTAAAAATAGTTCCTAAGTTCCTATACAATTTATGTATAAGAAATGTGGATTTTTGTTTTCAAGAGGAATTTTGGGGTTCTTCTAGGACCTCTCTCTAGAAAGTGGTCTGAAAAGAGATCTCTCTGCCCAGTGATAAAATTTTTGTCTTCCCTTGTTTTGAAGTGTCTTGAGAAATTTCTTTAATTCCCGATGCTTGCTTTCTACTGTTCTGCTTTTCATTGCCAACCGTGACATTCTGTGGGTACGGTTCCTTTGAAGTTCATGATTCTGTGAAGCCTTTTCTTGCAGGCCTACTGCACTGAAGGTGATTAACAAGGCATTTGTGACTTAGGAAGTCAATTTGATGGTTCTATGCCATTGCAACTTTTAAAATAATACATACTGTGTTTTTAACGTAGAAAATAGAGCTCATGTCTGTGCAAAATATGCAAAAGAGAAATTCAGTCATCCCACATTTCACTGGGGTTTCCACCTTGCTGAAATGGGCATACTAGCACAGTAGGATGTCTGAAATTCTGAGCTTCTTTCGAGTGCAAGCAGCTGTGTGCACTGAGAATCCAAAGCACTGATCTCTCTTCTATGGGTGAACCCCTAACATAATAGGATTTTATCTTTTACCAATGATAGACATGTACTTGTTTGTCGTAGAGAGTGCTTTGTAAGAAAGTGAGAGACTTGGTTACTGTTCTTTCCTCAACCTGAAAGTGTTCAAATCCACACCTGCATCTTCCAGAAATGTAACATAAGTGACAAGCTATGAAATAATTTTGGGAAGATAGTGCTAAGCAGGAGTCTGTCTTTTCTTTTGGGTGATACTGGACAAAAAGAGGTGTAATACTCTAACCTAATATTGTGTCATCCACTTGTGTGGAGGGGTATCTGGGCTTTCTTGTTCACAAGATTGTTTTGGAAGTAGGGACTGGACCCCTGTTCCCTCCCAAGGGAGTGTTCTTTTCTGGGACTCTTCTGCAAATCTGCATAGGAAGATACAGGTGGATTGTTTGCAGAACGCTGTTTTCATTGGTGCTGCTGAAGTTCACCTCACTTGGGGTACGAGTACGTTTTAAATTATCAGCAAAACTATGCATTAGTATTTTGAACTCTACCTTAGCTATGACAGAGCACAAAAGGTAAATAACGGCCTTTCTTGTTGCAAGGAACGTGACAATTTTTTTTTTAAAGAGCTCTGCTGTTTTACTTTTCTCTGCTTTTCTACTTTTAATTCAGTAGCTTAATTTAATGCTATACTGATCATCTGTTATGATTAAAGATCGTAATGTTTGTTGCGTGCATACCGGTGAATTTTACCTTAAGGAGCCTATTATGTTTCTTTAAAAATCAAAACAAAACAAACAACAATGAAACAAAACAAAAGCCAAAACCGAAACCAAACAAAAAACCATACTAGAAAAAACGTAAATGGAACAGGTGAAAGAATGGTTCCCAGAAAGCCATAGTATGGAAACACTGGTGAGTACTGGGTAGTTACACGTCCTTACGGGCTGGACACAGTTTCTTCAAGATGTTCT
>NW_010162837.1:8965-10863 GCF_000695765.1 Mesitornis unicolor
TGTCTGTTTTGGTGTGCTGTGCATCAGCAGCGGTGTGGAAAAACAGTGACCACGATCAGTGGTAACAGCGCATGCCTTTCTTGAAGGTACGCGTGGTGCAGAGCAGGAGCTCCTCCAAAGATTTCTGGAATTAAATTTTGCACAAGTGTGTTTAAAAATGTAGTACTTGTGTCCATAGCAGTGTAAAGCAGCTACCATTGCTTTACAGAAATGAAATCTTTGGAGTAAATGTTTTTTGGTATTATCTTTGTTCTTAATGTTTTTCCACATTTTCTGTCTGAGTTAGATGTTTCTGCAGTATAGTTGCTTAGGCTTAGCCTATTTGACTTCACATGTTTATATCGTAGTACTCTGTGATGAAGATTTCTGAAAGAACTGCTAGACTGTCAAAAAAGGGAAAATATTTCTATCTGTTTGTTTGTTAATAAACCTCCAGGAACGTTTGAATACACACACATGCACATATGATCTCTCAAATCAAATTTCAAGCGTTTTCTCTAAATGCAGGTTCTGTAACAACACCTGTGGGTATCAGTTACCATGTGCATTCCATGTAAACCATGCTTGCTTTTGAATAGGAGCTTTGATCCCCTGACAGAAGTACAGGTATTAAAGGCTGATGTTGTAGTTCCCTCATCACTAAAATATCTTATTCATGGTCCTAAAGGCAGGAGGGGGAAATATACTTTCCATGTATGATCTTTGGCATTTAATAAAGGAATTATTAATAAAAGAATGAAAATCTCCAGGCAACCTGAGGCATGTGGAAGCATTTTTTATTTTTTAGTTTTCATTTTTTATTTTTTTCCGGCACATTTATGCATAATTGCCTGCTAGGTCAGAACTAGATTGACTCAAAATCAGTGTAAAGGTGTCCTCAAGTCAGTATGTTAGTAGAGGAGGAAGGAATATAAAGAAAAGAAGAAACTTGTCTAACCTGCAAAATAAGCAGAAAGAAAAAGAACCCTTATTAATCTTTCAGGTACTCAGCTATGGTGACTAAGATCTTGTAAGGTGGCTGTCATAGCAATGACATGTGGTATTCCTCCCTGACCTAGCTGTCAGTCTGTGTCTGTGTTCCTTGCAAAAGGGGTAGTACCTCATATTTTTCCTTATCATGCTGTGCCAGCGTTACGCTCCTCGCTGGAGCAGATACGGTTGAAAACCAAGATAAAAAAATAAATAAATAAATTTTTAGCTAATAAAAGCTGAGTGAGTAAGCTTGTTCAAGTTTGCTTAATTTTGCCTTTCAGTCATGAAGTCTAGATTATGGTTCAAAAGAAACTTGATTCTAAGTCTGATGTTTTAGGCTTGTGTACTCCTTTTTTTATTTATGACAAGTTGATTCCCGATTTTGGGAAGAACTGACCTGACTTTGTTGTTGGTATATAAATAATTGGAATTGGAAATAATTTCCATGCTAGAAAGCTACTTTATAAGATAGTCACAGATGAATTAATGGAAATTCATGTATACTCTTGTGTAGAAGTTCCTTGCTTACCTTTTCTCTTCTTGTGTTGCTTATTATACCACTTTTGATTTCACTGAAGGCAGATGACTGTACTCTTGAGTTGATTGCAGGAATATAAATGGATGTTGGTAAGTGCGTGGGAGTCTGAGGAAGTTGAAATTCATGTAATGTGCATTTCTAAGAGAAAATTAGTCTGCCTTGAATATGGCTTTCAGTTTAGCCCTGAGATTTGTTCCCACCTGACACTATTTTCTTGGAGGTTACTGGTGCTTTTTTTACACAAGCATTTTTTCATAGAATCACACAGAATCACAGCAGATTAGGAGTTGGAAGGGACCTCGAAAGATCATCCAGTCCAACCCCCCTGCCAGAGCAGGATCACCAGACCGGGTCATGCAGGAACACGTCCAGGCAGGTCTTGAATGTC
>NW_010162838.1:0-15627 GCF_000695765.1 Mesitornis unicolor
CAACCGAGTGATTCTGTGATTCTGTGATAAGGAACACCAGAATAGGTGTCATCTAGTCAGATCATCGTATTTTTCAATGGTTCTTTAACTACTTCTATTATCCAGTAAAGGACAAGCCAGTTTACATTTACCACAGAGTCAAAACACAAGCAGTTACTGCAAAGTAGTGAACATCTGACAAATCCTTACCCTACTTTGACTCTTAGCAATGCTTTGATGCAGACAGACATTTAGATCTCAGGCTGAGCTGGTGGGAACAGCAAGCAGCATAAGCAACTTAATTGACTCTAACCTCAGGATCCTGCCTGGTTTAGTTCACAGTTCCTTGTTGAAAATATGTTAATGATTTCTGTGCTTTACTATAACCATGTAGCTAACCCTATGCAAAATCACTAAATCCCAATGCTAGGCTAACAGCAATGTTGAGAAATAGTAAGCTTTACATAAAACAAAGAGTTTTCCAAAAATGAACGAGTCAGGCTACTTTCAGCCACCTTGCAGTGTAATACAATAGGAGATGGATGTGTGAACTGATTTTCTTGTTGAGGCTGTATATCTGGATCCTCAGTGTTCCTAAGGAAACAAGCACAACAGAAGGAAGAATACACTTTTTCAGACAAGACACACTACCTGGGCAGGCAAGTCCGCAGAACTGCATATGTCAGTGACGGACAAACTGTAGCACAGGACAGTTTTCAGAATCTAGACAGATAAGCTGCAGCCCTTCCATGTCAGCCTACCAGAAAACATTTTCCAAAGGCAATGACTAGAGCAATAGAAAATGTGGGAAAGTGAAGAGGACATGCATGGGGCACATGTGGGTGATGCATTCTGTAAACCTTGAGCAGATCTGTAGACATTGTGTTGTAGATTTTAAGGAGAAACTTGCAGATTTCAAAAGAAGGCAAGGATAATATCAAATAGGATTTATTTTCTACACCCCTGTAACAATTAACATGCAGGTTTGCAAGCCACTTGGGTGACTGTGGAATTTCTTCTGTGTGAAACTTCTTATCTACATTTGTGTTCTGTGCAATCTCAGTTTATGTTAAACTGGTCATCAACCCTCTTGAAGGTGTTAACTTGAACTTATTTCTATTCTTTCTCCAGCAGTGGAGATTGAGGGATGAATGAACCATGGAGCAAGGGGTCTTTAAGTGACGTCAGTGTCAAAGAGACACAGCCATGTTCAGGCTAGGCAGGTGGGCCTCTGACATGTAAGGATGTCCATTAGGTCTATGGAAAATATAATATAGAAGAATTTTTTAATATAAAAGAAGTGTTAGGTTGCATTTCTAAGTTTAGAAAAAATGTCAGCCAGCAAATCTTTGGTTTTGGAAAACTGAGCAGTTTGATGAGAGTCCAAAACTTCAATAAAGATGGTAAAAACTGCTTGCTTGTCTTCTTTGAAACAGAATGCATTTCCCGACCAGCCTTGGCATGACATCAGGTTGTGCCAGCTGGTCAAAGATGGTCAAAGATCAGCAGGTCCCAGGTGCAGGATCAGTGTCCTAGCAGCTGATGAACCTGTCCATCCAGAGCGCAATGTGTCACTCAAGCTCCTCCTTGCCAGCAGTGTGACAGGCTAAGAAGGCAACATGAAGAACTGTCACGTCTGCAATACACAAATAAATACTGTAGCTGCAAATCTACCTGAAAAGCCATTCTGTGATGGAAAACCTGAACCAGGAGCAGAATTCAGGACATATTTTTGCCAGATTTCCATGAAATCTAATCAATCATTGTCTATATGCTCCAGGTGCTCTCATCATAGAAACACCTCAACAAACAGACCTCAGCTTCTTCGTTAGCAAAGCTGAGCTAACAGTTTTAGGTGAAAAAAAATGAAGTAATTGTTACTCATCTTGCCCACTCTTTACAAATTTTGATCTCCATGTTGCCTTAAAGGAGTCCAGAATCATTTATTAGTCTTACAGTAGCATGGTAAACCTTTCTACTTGTGTTAGTACAAGAGCAATGCTTGTTTCAGTCATGGGCTACTTCACTTACTCCTCAGGTTTTCAGATTAAAAAAATACTCTTAAAACTTATTGAGCAAATGTTTCTCAAATCAAGTTCTAGTTTCAAAGAGTTCCCTCTGAAAATAATTCTCAGAGCTAAAAAGCATCACATGCAATTAATTGTACTGCAGCAATTTTAACCATATTACTTATATGCTATGTCATTACTGTCCCACAGCAAAAGGGCCTTTGACTGATTATGAGGTTGTCTACATATTTTGTGTTTTGACTGTTTCACTGCATACCCCCTCCCCTCTTTGCATTTTCCATTCCTCATTTCTTTAAGCTAGGCCTTTCTATCTCTTCTTCCAGGAGACAGAATTGAGTGAAACGTGAACACAAGAGACTGGAGTAAGTTTAAAATTAGGTTATAACTAAGTTTATTATCTATTCTCATCTTCTATCTAACAAAGGGTAATTACCCTGTAAGTTTAGTGGAAATTGTCAATAATTGCAGTGGCATACACTGCTATGCCCAATGTCATATAATCAGAGAAATATTTAGGTGGGAAAGGGCCCCTGGAGGTTTGTTTTCCATGGTGAGATAACAGCAGCACTGCTCCCAAGCTAGACCAGCTCACTCAGGACCTTACCCACTCAGGTTTCGAATATTTTCAAGGCTGTGGGCCT
This sequence comes from Mesitornis unicolor, assembly GCF_000695765.1. Classification (NCBI taxonomy): domain Eukaryota; kingdom Metazoa; phylum Chordata; class Aves; order Mesitornithiformes; family Mesitornithidae; genus Mesitornis; species Mesitornis unicolor. The sequence continues at coordinate 2,651 of NW_010162838.1, forward strand.
ACAGACTCTCTGGACATCTGCTCGAGTGCTGCATCTCAGAGGAATGATTTTTAACTTCTCTCCAACCAAAATTTCCTTTGTTTCAACTTGTGAACATAGCGTACGTTATGCTAAATTACTGATACTTACTCTCAGTCTTAATGGATTTTAATGTACAGGTTTTGTACAGAAATTGTACATTTCAGAGGACTGTTAGAAAAGACCATTTGAAACAAAGCACTATCCATGGAGATGGCTGAGAACCAATGTGCTCACTTTTTTTTCCTTTCTTTTTCTCTGAACAAAATAAAAGTTATGTTGCATGTTCTGCTCCTGCTTTATTAGTTTTAAGTTCTCCATTCATTAACTTAATGTTGCTCTGCTTGGTTTGCAAACAGTGCTCAGGAAGGCTTTATAGCAGCATTTCAAATCTATTTGTCAGAATCTTTTGTAATATCAGTGTATCTTTTAGATCTTGCAAGGCCGTTGTTTGTTTCTTTATGTCTGAAGCCAAACTGACGTTAGAGAGGTCCATTTTTAAAATGTCATCTCTTCTTCAGAAAAAAACTCAGAACTTGCATAATCACTGAAACTGAGGTGCAAAGCTGTGGAGGTAGACTGGTGAGATTAGTCTGCCTAGACATTATCTTCAGTTATGTCTAGATCAAATATTGTTACTACATAGTTGAAAACTTAGGGGTTCTAGATAGTATACCGGGTTTTTTTTGTCCTCAAATCAGATTTGGAAACATAAAACTAGAAAACTATCATTAGAAGAAAAAGTGCCTTTTAAAACTTTTGTTTATGCTTGTAAGGCTGTCACATCCATCCTTCCTACCACACTGTGTAAAATAATGCATTTCTCAAGAGTAAACTCGTATCGCAGCTGAGAAACCAAATGTCCTTCAAAGACTGCAAGTAGTTTGCCATGCTAGCAAACTGCGTTTTACATCAGACTCCAAACTAAGTGCCACTAAGCCCTACAGGTTTTTACAGGAGACAAGGGGTTCACATATCTAAAGAAATATCTATAAAGCTGAGTTCTCGATTTCACGCGTGTTGATATGCATGAGAAAAAAAAAATCCTTGACCAGCTAAATAGCAACACTGTTTCAGCAGCATTTGACTATGAGGTTTTGGATTCAATAAGCAGCCATAATCACACATCAAACATGACAAGAGCATCAAGAAATTTAAGTTCCCTTTAATCCTGAGCACTCGAATGCTTCTGTTTCAAATCTGAAAAATGGCATAGGAAAAGAAGGCTTCCCCAAGGGCACATTTCTGTTTGTACTGACTTTATTTCCAGTACTAAGGAGAACTGAGCAGAAGTGAAATACAACAGAGCCGCTGTGGGCAAAATGCTTCCCAAAAGGCTGTGTACCAGCCTTTAAACTAGAGTGTATCCAAAAGGAGCCCTTCAGGGGCTGCTTTTTATCGTTTTAGTCCCCTCCTCTGCAGATGAAAGGGAAGATATTATAGTTATCTTATTGTAATAATGATAATGATAATGATAATGATAATGATAATGATAATGATAAAAGAAGCAACACTTTATTTATTTTTTCAGTGCCATCAGCTCCTGAGATGCTTCAGCTGCTGGTTCAGCTGCTGCTTGCCCCTGGGGAAGCCTGCCAGCCCCCTGCTGACCGCAAGTGGCCTCTGCTGGCTCTGATGCCCTGGGAGCTGCACCCCAATCCATGGCCAATCCATCAGGCAAAAGCTGCCTGGCACGTTTAATGTCCTTCTCACCTCAGGCCCACCAGGTTAAAGAGCATTTTGTTATACTGCATTATGGACCATAGGAAACGATGAGGCTGTAGCCATGGAAGACAGAAGGGTCATGCAGTGAAACAAGGGATGGAGAACTACTGCAGGTTCTTACTGTTGGGCAAGTGGATTTTATTTTATGGAGGGCGGACTGAAGCGAATCAAGATGTTCAGGCTGGAATCTGAGCAGCAGGAGCAACAGTCCAAGGATGCTCTGTGAAAGCACAGAGTGATCTCCATGTGACAACTCAGGTTAACTTAGGCTGTCTAGTTTTGAGGAGGTAAAAGCACCTGAAAGCTGATGCAAGTATGTGTGTAGGAGAAGAATTAACTGGAAACTCTTTCATTCTTATGGCATTTTATATGAAATTACAAGTTGCACACTGAGAGATCAAAATATATAGACATATTTTAAGCCACAGACTATCAGGAGAACTTACTTCCACAAGACACTGAGAAAGGGCATTTGGTTCAGCCATCTGCATCCTTCAAGCAGATTACCTCAGAGTTTGGTCATGTACAAAGAGCAGCAGCTCCCACAGCCATATGTGAAAACGGGTCTGTCTTCAAGACCTCTTCCTTCACTTTCACACACCTATACCTCCCACCTTGACCATTTGCCTCCCACAAACTCCTATCCTAGGACCCACCCTCAGATCCCCACCAATTTTTCTTATTTCTCTCACCCTAGGCCAAGTACATACCCTCATCTATGTACCACCAAACATATTAGCTGATTTATGGAGTTGGTAGTGTCCAGATGCTGACCTGAACTGCAGGAGAAGCAGGTCCTCACACATGAAAGGGGCTTCCAATCCCTGGAGGAACAGGTGCTACCATCTGGGAGACTCCATTTCAATAAACAAGAAGCATCTCTTTGGAAATAGAGGCTATCAGCAGCTCTCATCAGATTGTAACCATTCTCTATTCCACAATACCTAAGAAATTCAGATCCTTTAAAATGACAGAAACACTCTCTGTTCAGAAAACACAACCTTTTAGGGACTGGTTCTGCTTTGACTGGGAGCTCTGCCAAGGATTTCAGCTGGAGGAGGAATGAGGCCCTTCATTTCAGTCAGAGCAGAACAACACAAACAGCATCACAAGTGCCCATCTGGGACATTTACAGGCAGCGAAGGCTGTTTTCTTATTTACCTCCTCCTCAGAATACAGTGAAATATTGGGGCTTTCTTTTTCTGCCTGTCTTTGTTGCATTAAATTTTGAAAGCCCATAGTCTTTAAAGCCACTGGTGAAAAGCTGCCCCTCTCCCTTCCCTTCTGGACTTGTGAACCAGAGCTGAAAGCTTATGCCAGTCTTCTGCCTGACTGGAAAAAAAGAGAAGACAGGTACTTCTCAGGAAGACCATACATCCCGCATCCTGTAGAGAAAGGCGCCGAGGAAGCTGCTCTAGCAATATCACTGTCTGAGCTGCCTGTGCAGGTGACTTAAAACTTCTGAAATTTGAAATGGATTACCAAAATGCCTACTACATAAAGAAGGGGTGATGGGTAAAAAATAGAAGACCAAAACCAATATATTTGGCAAGCATACTGCAGAAACTGCTAGTACATGCTGTGGTCCCAGACTTAGTGGGTTGTGCTTACCTCATTTGTTTCACGTAGGTGAACCTAGCCAGGATGTTTTCTTTAGTCGTGGGCAGTGTGACAAGAATGGGACATCCAAATAAGGTCACTCAGGATGTGTTTAACAACACCGGGTAAAGTCTGTGGCAAAGGTTCATGCACACACATACACACAGATCATCCACTGTACATACCGTTGACTTAGTGCGTCATTATTCCTAGAATAACTTCTGGAGAGGCACTCCACCCTTGTATTTCCAAGGCTGAAGATGTGATTGTCCCAGAGCCAGTTATTACAGTGATTTTAAGGAAGAGGGGCGGACAGAAGGGCCCCTGATTTCTCTGACCTCTTTGAAACGATGCAATGAAAAGAAAACTATTAAAAGCAGATGTAGTTTCAAATTTGTCAACCCAAACTCCTTTGTGATCTTTGAAACAGCAGAGAGCAAGAGGCTTCCTGGAGCCATCCCAGATACCCAGATAGCACAAAGTTCTGCAAAAGGACAAGCCACACACTTGTTTAAATATAAGTCAACATGCTTTATTAAGCAACAGTAATACAGGTGCTCCTACATGATGAAAGGTAGTCCAGCACTGTGAGTGAACGTGCGTTTTAACTCGTAGGAAAATCCTGGAAGGCTAACCCCATTACATTGATTAGGAAATCGATTTTTTTAACCTGAAAAGTTTTGATGGTGTATAAAGCACTTTCAATGGGTCTACAAAAGGTAACTCAGGGTAAATAGCTTATAATAGCTTAAATGTGTTTTAAAAAGCTTGCCTTTCCCCTGTAAGTCCTCTGCAGTTCACTTAAGTGATAAGCAATAAAAGAAAGGGAGTAGTTTGCTAGCAGCTGGATAAAGGATGACATACAGTTGCTGAGATGAGGGTTTTAGAGATTTGAAATGGTAAGTTTTGATCCAAAAAAATATTTAAGGCTGAATCTCAAAGCAGTCAAAATGGGGAAAAGTGAGATCCCAGGCTGCTTCAGTTCATTTTGTGTACAGGTTTGGGTATAATTTGCAGTTAAGTGATCATATCTAAATAAATTACAAAACTTCCCACTGAACATTTGCTTCATTCAGCACAAAAAGTTACGATGTTCATTTACAGTTATTCAGTGTTTTGTGTCCCATTTGCTATGTGTCCTGGGCTAGTACGCCTAGCACAGCCTGTACCAGCAAGGCCAGTCTTACCCATCTTTTCCTTTCAACCTTGCTCGGAAGCAAGAAGCTCCTCACTTCATCTCAGTGTTTCCCTGATATGGACCATGGGTGGTGCCTTGGGACTCGCTCCCAGCTGCCTTTGCAGAATGCTGCCAAGGAAAGCCCTGCACCACTGTGGCACCTGATGCTGGCTGCACTGCATCCCTGCAATGGGGAGAGAAGAATGTGGCAATGTGGCCATCCTGACCACAGAAATGTTCACATTGAGTCCTAAGACACAGGTCCGTCCTGCCCTTTCCCACCAGCATGCCTCCAGCTCCACATATGCTCACACTGCTGTTTTCACAGCACCCATTTTTCCTCCTGTCTGTTTAAAAGTGTAGGTTGCTGTAGAGAATGAATTAATCTATTTGCATGTTTGAAAAAAACTTAGCAATTATTCATTTAGGTTATGGTAGCAGTTGAAGAAGAAAAGCAGATCTGAGTTTGCTGAAATGTTTTTGGTTTTCAGATTCAGTTCCATTTTATTTCCCTTTAAACCAACCAAATTCTTCGAGATTCTGCAGCTAATTCTCTACTGAGAAAAGCTGCCTCGATAGGTCAAACATTCCAGAACAATATTGAGATCTAAAAAAGAAATACCAACATATATGGTGAAAAGTTGCCTAAATATTGCTATTACTGATGCAACAGCATGACAATACATAAGAAGAAAGGTTGTCATCAGTTCTACTAGACTAGCAGACACAGCTGAAAAAGTAAGCAAGCTTTCGTACACCTGGTTACTGGGTAGGAGAAGGTAAGTGACTTACCAACAGAAGGAATAAATGGATCAGCCCGAAATAAAAAAGTAATTGATTGTTTAAACAAACAAACAAACAAAAACTCACAAAAACCCCTCAACAAACAAAAAAAACACACATGCAGTGGGCATTTATAGGTTTAAAAGGAAAAAAAAGTCTATGAAAAGGCAAAATCTGCATTATCACCCTCACAAGCAGAGACATAAATTTGCTTTAGCTCAGCAGCTTAAACAGAACTTAGCAAGGTCTTGAGTTTTAGTGACTCAATGGGAAATCTTTGAAAATGCAAAACAATTTAAGCCTCTTTGATACATAAAATTGAAACAGCTGCTTACAACTGGCATGTGTCAAAATGGGCTTTGAATAAATTTTTCAAACATCTGAGAAGTGTTTCTCTACATCTAAGACGTGTTTCTCTACATCTAAGACACTGGAGAGAGATCACAACAGTGCACAATGGCAAATGCAGAAAAAAATAATGATGAATATGAAATATCAAACCAGAAAAACGGCATTCACAAAAGAATCACACAAAAATCCAAGAAGACACAGTATCCTGTAAGTTTCTCTCACATAAACTTTTGCAACTGCTTCTGAGATGTACACATCCACATTTCCATGGTAGCCTAATGAAAGGGAGCAAAAGAAAAACAAAACAAACAAGCAGAAACAAAAAACCCCAAACATTTTCTTTAATATCAGAGTGAAAAACATCACTGGATAATTTCCACAATAAATAGATACATCACTTTAAAAAAAGAGAAGCAAAAACAACCCTTCTTTCCTTTCTTTCTTTTAAATTAAGGTGGTAGAGCATTTCAGATGTTATAACAAGTACAACATCTGTAGGCTAGATTGCCTCTCAGTGAAGACAGCTTTGTCAGGCTACTCAGCTTAAGGTATGACCCTTATACACTTTGGCTAAAAAATGCTGTCATTTACACAGGTGTACATACACTGACGCAAGTCTCTGGATTTACACAAGTGTGACAGAAAAATTTGGCAGAGTTTTGCTAATTTTAAACAGCAGAAAAAGATCAGATCAACGTCTGCAGTTGGTTACAGTTGTATCAATCCATAATATGTTTGGTGTTGATGGCACTGCTCCATAGCTTGTTAATGAAACTAAGAATTTTGCATACTGTGTCCAACTAGAGACTCTAACTGAGCCTAAAACTATATATTAATATTATATAAATTATATATTAATTTTTGAAAGAATCCTTAACACAGTCTAGTTTTATAACCTGTTATACCTGTCATCATTGTTTTACCTGTATACACAGTGTCCCATTAGTACAGCATTTTCATAAAATAAATGGAACTGTATTTTTTTAAGTCAGAAAATTTGTTTGTAAAGCCACAGAACATTTGCAGGGCAACTGAAAAGCAGGTATTTTGTCTTGAAACATTTTTTAACATTGTTGTCCATTTATAACTTTTCCGTTTGGTCATATCCCTTTGTAGTTCTTCCAAGCTTGCTTGCTGTACCAAAAGTAATTAAAATGTGCCAATATGAGTGATTGCAGGTTTGATCCTAGATCTACTGATCATGCTAATCCATATGACACTGTAAAAGACTGCCAGCTAGATGTGCAATGCAGGAAAAATGCAGGTTTTAACTGTTTTACAGGTAATTTTCAGCTGTTTGGCCAACTTCAAATTATTTAGGTGACTCAAAATGAAACAGGAGAAATAAAAGAGACAGCTTGCTTCAACCAGGTTGTGGTCACACCGAGTTTCATTTGCTTAAATGGAGCGACACAAACATCAGCCCAATAGGCTCACTGTTAATCTTACACCATAATAAAGGGGAAATCAATCCCAGGACAACCTAGTATCAGCTTTTGATAGATTTGCAAAAAAGTTTGAGCAGTATTTGATGCTTCCACTAAATCAGAATGTATTTTGGAAACTGAAAGTGGAGATGGGAATCTGAATAAACATATCTGAGGAAAAAAAAAGAGAGAGTTCAGGTCTGAAGGGTCATTCGCTTCAGTAAGAGTAAAGTGCAGTGGATTGCTCTTCCTGGATCTAACAGTATGGGCGTGGGAAGCTTTCAGATGTCACAGGGTTGTAGATAACATTTGAACATATGATTAGCTTTTGTGAGCTGTCTTTAGAAACCTTACATTTTTCCACCCCGCACCTTAGCCAGAGATCCTTCCCTTGAGGTTTCGGGACACTTAAAATGTTGCTTTGACAAAAATCAAGGATGTGGAGAAGTTTTTCCTGTGTGATGTCACTTTGCTGCCCTTTATAAGCCTCTGCAGAAAGGAAAGGAACCTGTCTGAGGATTCACACCCCAGGCAGAGGCAACCAGGGGAAAGCAAGAGTCACAGAGCTGTATCAAGTTGCAGATAACAACCACTGCTAGGAACGGTGAGCCATGCTGCAGACTGGTCCCTACGGCTGCCTGGGGTTCACGCTGCTCGGGCTCTGTAGCCTGACGGCTGCCCTCGCCTTTCCCAACTCCTCGCCTCTGCTGAATCCCAGCTGGGGGAATGGAGATCGCCTGGTGCACCTCTACACAGACACAGAGAGGAACAGCTTCCATCTCCAAATCAACGCTGATGGCTATGTTGATGGCATTCCTCACCAAACCATTTACAGTAAGTAACCTACTATGGACCCTCAGACTTCATGGGAGCAGGGGAGGGAGAACAAGACTTTTGCTTTCTCACTACCTATTAAAAATCCTCTCCTCTTGTTAGGCGGGCAGATGAAGAAGTATAGCGATGGGATGGAAAATATACAAAATTATAATCCTCCTTTTGGTGAACAAATAAACCTAAACACTCCAGAGAAATCTAGTGTATGGGGAATTTCATTCCTCACCTAAGAGAAGTAAAGTCCTATGGTTCTTGTGGTACTCTGCAAGCAAAAACTACCTGAATTATCCTTCACTTCATGATTTTATCCACAGCTTCATTTGGAAGTTCCTATTAGAGGTTAATGATGACATCCTCCACATAGCTACTTCCCATTGCATGGAAAACTGATAGTATCTGGTAAAAAATTTATTTTGGGATAAAGAGCTGACAACTACTAAAACTAGGTCATTCCCTTCCAAATATATCAGTATGTCTCTGCATTGGAAATTGCTTTGTGAGACAAGCTTCAGATTTGTGTCTTTAATGTAGGTGCATGGCAGAATCCCAACTGTGCATAGAACATGAATAACTGGGTAGGCAAGAGTTGATTAAACAGTGGGAAACTATGAAAGGCCAAATTTTCATAGAAGTGCGAAGCCGCTAGAGTAACCATTCCCTGCTGTAACTAAAAGGTTTTCAAATTATCTCAGCATTGTTTGCTGAATATCTGGCCCAAACGATAGAGTTAGTAGAAAAATGTTTTTTTGGTTTTTTTTTAAGACTTAGGATTCTTTCATAGCATTTCAAAAGTTCTTCTCTTTAGCAGTGGTCAAATCACAAGTAGCACGGCATCATCAAACTCCCCTTGGTAGTGGCTTATGATAGAACTAAGGACAATGGTCCCAGACTGTGATTTGGGACTTCAGAGGGGATGTTAGGTAAAAAAATTGTCTTTGGGAGGTTAGTGCAGCACTGGAACAAGGCAGTAGAACAGTGGAACAAGGCACCAAAGAGGTGGTGGCATCTCCATCCTGGGAGCTTTCCAAGGCTCAGACAAAGCCAGAGCTACTTTGATCTAGGGTGGGCAATAGTTCCAGTTCATGTGGGAGGTTGGTTCAGAGCCCCAGAGGACACTTCCAGCCAGAGCATCTGTGAATCTGTATGGCAACAGTGCAGTCCTGGATTTGACATCTTTCTTTTTCTAAACAGGCGCCCTAATGATCAAGTCTGAGGGTGCTGGCTCAGTAATAATCACAGGTGTGAAGAGCGGACGCTACCTGTGTATGGACACAAGAGGAAGCATTTTTGGTTCAGTAAGTAAGCTTTATTAAGACTCAAGTCTATAAGGCAAATGCAGTCTGCTACTGTGGTGCCTCTTTCCTCAGCTAGGGCAAATCTGTATAGCTACAGCAGGAGGACGCAGATTTAAGCAAGCTAAGAACCCAACACAAGTAAAATTTTTATTTCTTCTTTGATTGCATTGAGTTGTAAAAGTGAGAAAAAACATCTGAGTTCCTGCTTAGGTAAATGAGGGCAGAGAGAGATCCAGTGATGGACCAATCCAAATTCCTGCAAACAGCAGGTTAGGAGTAGCTCAAACAATGCAGCCCTCTGAAATAAAAGAGTGTTATCCTAGTATTTCTTTTGCTGAAAACGTGGGCGTGCATCTCAGATCTACATTTGACTGAGCCTGAGTTGTCTGAGTTACAGAGCTGGCAGATCAGAAAAACACCTGCACCAGACTTCATCCCTCTTTCCATCTTTAATCAGCACTGGTCATTCACGAAATCACTCTGCTTACAGTTGTCCTGTTTTTCTTCCTAAGCATTACTTCAGTCACGAGGACTGCGTGTTCAACCACAGGACACTGGAAAATGGATACGATGTGTACCAGTCTCCCAAACACAACTTCCTGGTTAGCTTAGGCAGAGTTAAACAAGCTTTCTTCCCTGGTACGAATCCACCACCCTACTCCCAATTTTTGTCCAGGAGAAATGAAATCCCTTTGTTTAGATTCAACACACCTGAGCCCCACAGAAATACCAGAAGTGCAGATATCGATCCAATGGATCCTCACCAGATCCTGGTCCAGCAGAGGAAGATCTCCGTGTTCGGATCGCAGTTGCAGCAGCAAGCAGAGTTTTCCCACATGCCCAGAGAACCCATAAGAATCAACCAGAACGACGTGGTCAACCCAGATGACCCACACGCTATGATGGATGCCAGGAGGTACGCGAGTCCTCGCTTTTATATTACAAGATAACTGAGGCCCCACTACTTGCAAATCAAAGATGTGGGCTAACATAATAGGCAAAAGGAACTGTCTAACACATTCAGTCTGATTTCTAATTCTCAAAATGGCGATTAGAAACCTGAAAGTCATTGGGAAAAAATCTGACATTTCAAATTTGTACTTAGAGATGACAGTTTACTGAAAAAACAAGTTGGACATTTTCCAGTTGGGGGCTCTGTTTTACTGGAAAGATGACACAATTTTGAGAAGAATAATGCAAATCAAACATTTTAGAGTCTGAATTACCTTAAGTATGTATCTGTGAAAAAAAAGAATTCACTTGAATGAAAAGAGAAACAGATATTACTTTACTGATGTAACTGGGAAGAGACCTGGAGCATCTGAGATTCCAACAGAGACAGGGAATCTTCTTATTAGCACCATCTCTGGTGCTGCAAGCACAGCAGACAAACTGACTGATGGTGTGTTATATTATTGTATAAAGATTACTATATATGTTTTAGCTGTTAAGTTCGCGCTTCAGTCTCTTTTCATGCCCACATGATTCAAAAAGTGACCGCTCTGCTGTCATAGGAGCAGCACTTGTGGAAAACTGGAGTAACTGACAGGAAAACAGGACAGAATCAAATGATCTGGTGTAGAAAGAGTAATTTCTGACACTTGTTGAATCTGAGCTGAGGTTTGGGAAAAAAAAGAGGAGAGCCTCACTGTCTCTCAAGTGCTTCTCTATCACACTTCCATATTCACTAAGTTGTAGCATCATAATATGGAAATATAGAGACTTTCATTAGTTTTGCATAATTCCAATCCAAAGAGAAGTTCTAGGATTACTAATAATCAATAGTGTGTTAAACAGGATGGCTTGTTTTGCACACTGCTAAACTATACAGGGGCAAAAAATAAAAAATAATATGGCTTATAGGTGTAAAACTATTAGTAGCTCATGAAGACTCTTATCTAATGAGTGAAAATTAGGTTTGTATTTAGAAAAGAAAAATCTAAGTTTAGCATCCATGTTTCTATTTAGTCTTGAGCAGGTATCAAATGCTTTATACTTGTAAAAGTGAAATTACTTTAATATTAATTAGGAGATCTCTAACACCGACAAAACATTTTCCCTAGGTTAGTATACGTTGTGGGCAAGTTTACTAATCAGAATCTCACGTCCATATATACGTCTGAAATTACAAATCTTTAGTTAAGATGTGATACCTGCAGAGCTTTTCATTGTAATTTAGTTGTCAAATTGTTAGCTGGTAGAATTCAGTATACCTTGATTGATTTTAATGGAGGTACATTCATTTCCACACATATCCTGAAAACTGTGTATATGCTTAGCTATTTTTCTCCCTAATTTCATTTTAATTTGATCTTCCTGTAATCTTAAATCTGTATAATTTTGAAAAAGGTATTCTTGATGTACTCTGCAGAAATCAATAGCAATATACCAATGAGCTGCAGAAAAATTCCACGTGGCAGATATTTGAGAACTTTTTCGTTACGTATGTGTGCATTTTCTGCATCTAAAGATGCAGATTCTTCTGTTTCATTTATTTAGTATATTTGACAGCCTGAGAATGGTCTGAAAATGGTACATTTGTCCCAGGTGTGCTCAAAGCAACAACTCAGAAGATATTTGGCTAGATTCTGGTCTTGTTCTTTCTGTCTTATGAAGTACTTCTCTGAAGCCACTGGAGTTAGAGCAGTGTAAAAAAATCAAAATAAGCCCTTTATGTGATTCTTGCTCTCATTGAAATTGGTCTGGATTTAGCTCAGGGTCTGTCCTGCTGATAGCATTTAAAATAATATTTTTTCCACCTGTATGTGTATATACACAATAACGCTTTGTTTACAACATCCAAAAAGTCACATTAGAATAGTCACAGGCCCTGAATCTGCTGTTAGAATAGTTTTCCTACATGGAGTGATTCCTAATTCATATAATTTCTTAGGAGCAAAGAACAAGCCAAATTATTAGAAGCAAACCAGGAGTCCTGCCTCATCATATATTGGTTTTCATCCTCTAAACTCATTATGGTTTTCACTAGTTTCAAAAGGAGAGGAGTGATTCTAACAGATTTTGGAGAATTGCAGGCTGGGCAGATAGTTGTGTGGTTTCCTGCTTATTCAAAATACAGCAAGAATGTTTACCTTGCTGACTATACAGTGGAGAGGTGTGATTTTGTTTGTGTGTTATAGTTTAATAATTTTACTTGATTCCTATACCGTTCTTTTTGGCTTTTGCTCCTTGAGAATTCTGGACTGCAATTACATGAGCAAAGTTTTCATTTTACATAAACTGATGTAAGCTCCACAGAGCTGTCTAGGACTATGAGTCAACAGACCTACAATAATTTGAATAATGAGAAGTTCTGTCTTGATCTATACCAAATTGTGATGAGAAATGCCTGTGGGGTTAAATTTCTATACAATCTCTACATTCATATATTAGAACAAAGTAAGAAGGGTTGTTCATGCCACCAATAGCCAGTGAATTCAGTCTCTAAGCTAAGAGTGAATGCACAATGGATTTTGAATTAAAAAACCATATTTGTAACTATAGAGAACTGTATTGAAATGTCAGAAGAATTAATTCTTCAAAGGAGATGCTGGCCATCACCAGCTAGTAAGAAAGCATTACTTATTTATATTGTAATATTTATTTATTTATTTGAGTGGGTCTTAAGTCCCACAGAATATTTATAAATATTTATAACAGTGTATTACAGAGACTGTTTCCTTTTATAAAAGTACCAATAAACTTTTCCTTCTCTCCAAATGGTGGATTTTTGCATCATGGCTGGATGGTCGGGTGCAGAGGGTTGTG
>NW_010162839.1:0-10285 GCF_000695765.1 Mesitornis unicolor
CTCCAACCAGACTGCGCCCCATTGACCAAGAATAATTATTTCTGACTGAATTCTGTATGCTAACGGTTATGGTCTATATAAGGTGTAAAAAACAAGCAATACAGTCTTTATTACCTAAAGTCATCAAATAGTGATTGATTGTTAAGCATAAACATATGAAAAAGAAGAAAGCTCTGTTCACAAAGGAAAAAAAGAATGCAAATGAGTTGACATGTGAAGTTCATTTAGAGGAACAATATGATTCCCATCAGAGCAGAATAATGCTCTTAATGAGCTACTGGGCTCAGTCTAGGAAAATGGTTAAGGTCAGTGTACTATGACCCCTGATTGTGATGTGTAACCTCCGCCCAGGTTTCAGAACAAGTGATTATACACGTAAGTGCAGCTATTCAATCACTTACACTTGGAATTTGTGTTTGATCCCTCACACAATCTTTTTCATAGTGAAAAAGGCCCAACCATGTCTCCAAATACAGTAAAGGCATTTAGGAGAGCTAACAAAGCAATATTGAAATATTTCTGGAAATATTTTAACCCCATAACTGCTTGCAGACTAAGTGGAGTTGTCTTAACAAAACTAAAAGCTGCACTTTTAGAACTGAGAACTTCAGTCTCACCAATTTAAAAGGAGAATTCTTTCTTCCATCTAAGAATATTAATTGCATGAATTCCTGCTAGTACTTTGCTGTACTTTTCTCACCATGATGTCATCAAGATGACAATTTTATGGCTCTGACATAAATGACCATAGGAAAGAATTTTATAAGCTGTTTGTGATAGCAAACGTACTTCCTTCATCAAGCTTATTTCCATCTCCCATTCCTGACTGCTAGGTACATTCCTTCATTCCCACACCTCCTACTTAAGAAATAAAAGGAAGAAGCTGTTTTTAAAGTCCCATTTTCCTCTTCTTTACTGCTTGTGGGGGCATTTTTTCCTAAATTATCTGCTGTTTCCCTTATGCCACTAGGATAAACCACTTGGAATGAAAGTGATAAATTCTCTACACTAACATCGCAAATGATGTAGCACCAGAGGTATGGGTTCAGTGGCAGTAAACTTAGGGCAAAGTAAATTAAACAACAAAATGTGTTTGTACTAAACAGGCACTTGTGTTTTTCAGTTTTTTTAGTCACCTTTGCTCTTTTTACAAATGTAAGAACCTTTTAGTGAAGGCCAGGTGCTACTATCAGGTTTCCAAGCTGGTGTTTCTCTCAACAATGACTTCTTTGAGTTGAGCTTTCAAGGATGTTGAAGGCAAGAAACTCCATAAAGACTAACTGAAAAAGAATTGTGCTTTATTATTGTCAATTCCCTTTCTAGAAAGGAATTTCTACTTCCCTTTACAATGCCTTGCTTACTGACATTTTGCAAGTTCCTTACCTTCAGCACAGAAAATGTAAAAGCAATTGAGTGGATTGTGCTTAGACATGAGAGACGAGTGAAAAATCTTGAAAGGCAATACTCAGCAATGAAACCCAATCTTGTTCTGACAGATTAGGACTACTGGGATAAATGTATCCCAAACTATGCAGTAATTAAATTATATTATTCAAAATTAATTATTCTGGAAGACAGACCAGGCAGCAGTACCTTGTCAGCTACTACCTTCAACTCCAGCATTATTGCCTCATGACTGCTTTTCCAGAAACCTCAAAGTGATAGCTTTATAGATGGGAGTTCTGTAATCAGGCATCCAAAAAACTCACTTATGCCTATGGAACAACTCTGGTGAGTTTTACCTACACAAACATAGATTTTTGGCATAAATCTAAATAACTGGATATAACTCTATGTCCATACAAGACCTCTGAAACTCTTGGCACTTGTTAAAATGAAAGAACAAAACAACCACAGCATACTCATTTTATAGAGCCCCATCACCAAAAAAAGTCTAAACAATTAGATCTACCTACAGACACCTGTCTTACAAGCATTCTTTTAGCTACAGGGCTGACATACTCCTGCTGCTGCTGGAAGGTCCTTCCTCTGCAGGCCTTTTTATTCATTTCAGCAGCACCTGACACTAGTTTGGTCCCCTGCTTTCAGAGGCAGCTGAGAGGGAAAATACACATGCTCTTCCTGCTTTTTTGTGTTGTTTTTTTTTTCATCCAGGGGGAATGATTGGTGCCTTCAAATTATTCAAGCTATATCCTTTCACATAATATGGAGTGATACTATTTCTGCTTAAAAATATATAAGAAATACCTATTATTGTTTAGTACACCAAGACTTCAGCCCGCCAGTGACAGGATGTCAGGTATTGTCGCTCTTCTTCGAGAGTACAGCAAAGCTTTTTTGGTGCTTGGAGATGTTAACTTTAGCTAATAGGTCAAAAGAGCAGATAGGCGAAGACAGTAACAAAATGGGATGATTACAGTAGGCTTTACCTGTTCCTGGAGTTGGACATGGTTCACAGGGTTTGTTCCAGGCTTTCCCAACATTGTATGTGCAGCAACACATCGTTTTGGTGACATTGAAGGGCAGCTCATTCTCACAGGAGGTTCCATTATAGCTCCTGTAGCAAAAGCTTTTCCTTATGTCTAGATGTAAGAAAAAAACTCACTTATGAAGTAACCAACAAACAAAGTAAATAACAACCCCCTACCAACCTAGACAGTGGTTAATTAACTCTGGCTTCTGAATGCAACCCAAGCATAATTTAAAGATTGAAATAATCTACAGTCTTTGTTTTACACTTACTTGAAATTTGACATATTTTCAGTTTTCATTCAAAGACAAGGGGGAGAAAGGAAATTTCCCAAGAAATCAGAAACTCACTGTAGATGCTCATCAGATCCAATCGTATAATAAAGCCTACCATTTGGAAATGACTAGCAATGACAAAAAAGACTTCTCAGTTCTGTTAAGGAATAAGAGCACTTGAACACTGCACGTCAGTCATTGGGATATCTTTCCAGGCTACATGACATAACTGTTTGGGAGCTAAAGTTGGAAAAAGCAATAAAAGGCTTTAGAACTGGCCTCATCAAAATGGAAATTTTAAGCAGATAGTCTGGCCATGAAACAGTCTGATATTCACAGAGTTCTAGCAAAGATGACATGTTGCATACCCACACACTTATGTCCTCCGTTCACCTGCATATACTCAGGTGGGCAAATGCAGGTGTAGTTCCCCAAGGTATTGTAGCAGGTGCCAGGATCACAAACACCAGGACGTACACACTCATCAGTATCTAGAGAACAAGCAAAAACACTACAATTAACAAGGCAAAAAAGGACCAGGTCCTTGCGAATGTTTCAGAGAAATATAACCATAATGAACCATGCTAAGATAACAAAAATGTTTCACTTAAAGGCTAACTTGGAAAGTACAGCTCGGATTTGGGTTAAGTAGCTATTGTAACTGCTGCTGAAATGTAATATTGTTAACATCTGTTAAGTCCAGCCAGTGAAGTGCAAGAGAACACCCTTAACAAGGGTTCATTCAAAGTTGTTGAATTTACCACTGGAACTGGAGCACCTTGTGCCCCATCAGCTCCACAGAAGACACTCACACCCTCTTCTTACAGGAATGTTACTGTCATTTTTCAGTTCTGTTAATGTGTTCAGTACTTCACTGAAAAATGACCTTTTAAATACTCTGTTTAGAAATAGGCAAGCTGAATAACCACATGGTCTTGCTGCTTTAACCTTTGATCTTCTCATTTACGGTATTTGTGGTGTAAGACTTTTTTAGCCCATACAATTTTAATTTTAAACCCAGTTTGGCCAGTTTTCTTCACTTGAGCTTAGCAAAGCATCAGGATTCACAGGCTCTGTTTTGAAAGTAGACTTTTTTTTCCCTTACAAAGTGAACGAAGAAGAGAAAGATGACTTAAAATACTTCAAAATTAGGAGAAACCATGAAAGATTCTTTACATTTTTGAGTCTATTTACAATTTTTGGTTCTAACACTTACAATGAATCTCAAACACAAAAGGAAGACCAACATTAACATCACATTGCAAAAATTAAACTGCTACTCTGAAATAGTGTGAAGACGACACCTTTTCTCACTTAAAGTACAGAGAATCTAGTGAAACTAGCAGGAGATTAATGTGTCATGAATAACCACCTTAGTTTACTAAATACACATAGCTAAGATCTACCATGTAGAAATAAACAATAGCGTATTCAAATGTTGCATTGCAAGTTTTATATTAATTGTATCACTGATGCCAAGGATAATGATTTTAGAGAAGATTTTAGGTAAGGAGGTAGGTACCATAACGACTTACTGATTTAAGGCTAAAAATTACAATGTTTTTCATAATAACTGCACTGTGATAGACAGGAAGTTTCAAGGGATCCAACCTTCACAGATTCTTGTCTCTTCATTGAGGTAGTAGCCTTTTGGACATTCACACTGGAAGCTGCCAAAAGCATTGATGCAATTTCCACCTTGGCAGAGACCTGGCAGGTCCTGACATTCATCAATGTCTGAAAACAGAGAAAAAAACCCCACCATATTTTCATTCCAGAATAAAAAGAAATTAAATGTTACTAACAAGTAGCTTTTAACTGTCATGTGGATTTTTCTTCTTCTAAATTGCACTTCATGAAAGCATGGCTGAGATGCTTATTCTCTTCTATTTAAATAGCTCTTCAGGACCACACTTCAGCTTGATGAGTCCATAGAGTTCAACTTCCATTACCATTTACAGGAATTTGGCATCTAATTCCTCATTCCTGCACACTCATGGGAACCAGAGTTTCTTTGTCCAATGAGTATCACCTGATACTTATACCTTCCACTGCTAAACTGTAATTTTCATAAATGACTTATCCTTCAGGGGCCCATTTCAAAGACCAATTCAAGTAAGAGGCACACAGAAGGTATGTATCAGCTTATTTTCCTACTGCTATATTGTTGGACTTCAATATCCTTTTACAGTATGCCTTTTCATCATGTTGCTGTCCAATTCATATTAGCAGAGGGTTTTGCTTTGCAATAAACATAATGATTTCTGGAAGATATAATTCCTGTATACGGCTCTCCAAAGATGACATGTTTTTCTATTAACAGTCATCATAGTCATTTACAACAAACTCACCTTCTAAAACAACAGTGATGGGATGTGGTCTGAATCCTTCTCCCCCTGGACAGAGAGCATTATATTCTGCTGAAGAAAATAATGACAAGAGAGAGCACGTCAATCACATGAAGTATAAAATGCTAAAAATAGAAACATATAATTTTGTGTTTTTAATGAGTCTTTTTCCCTGCACTCATCGGTTTTCTATTCTTCTTAACCTACTCACAATAAATAAAGCAATTGCATTAGATAAGTAGAAAATCAAGATAAGATTAAGACTTCTGCTTAGAACATTGCCCTAACCTCAGATACTATTAAGGCAGGCACACTGTTGTTTTCTCTATACTGTGCCTTTATAAAGGCATGCATTTTGCATTTTGTTCTTTAATCTTTAAAAGATTTCAAATACTTTTTACGTCTTTTGTTAGTGTCTTCAGTAATAAGAGGGCAAGGGAAGAAGAGAACATTTCCTTACTGCTATTTGCAGCGGGACACTTCTCACAGGGCTTTCCCCACGCCGCTCCCAGAGAGCAGCAGCATGAGGAGCGGCTGACTCCAACTCCAATTTCAGTGTGGCAGGATAGGCTCCCATCCCCTCGTGGTCCATACCTCAGGTAGCAATTGCCAACACGGTTATCTACACATAAAGAACATATGACTACAGCTGCACATAATAGTCCAGGCAAAGGAACAGCAGGCCTTCACTTTAATATTTCATATCTAGAAGCATAAATTCAGACAACGTCGTGCTTTTGAAGTAATTGGAAACCCCATAACACTCACATAAAATGACAGTTACTGATGCTGAGAGATAGCAGGGAAAATGGGCAGCTTCAGCTTCCTAAGTACTCAGGTACAAGTCTGCATGTCTTCCAATGTCACACCATATTCTAATACAGCACATATATTATTCCTAGTTCTTCACTCCAGAAAACATCAGAAACCTTGCTGCAGTTTGCTGTTAGTATTTCTCTTCTATATTCTGATTGTGACAAGGCTCTGACTCTTGTGGAATGAGAAGAATTAACATATTTTTCTACAGAATCACAAAACAAAGTCATGTCACTGGAATAATTCTTCCACTGGCAAAGAAATTCTTCAAAATAATATTGAAACAATCTAAATGTGCAGGAAGTTTGAGGAATATTAGCTTATTAGTTCACTCAAACTGTAACTTAACAATTTAGACAACTGCTTGCATCAGTAGAATGTGCAGGGAATCTAAGAGAAGCAAAGTTAAGAGTTTTGTTACTGCTGCACATAGTGTCTCCTTACTCCTTATAAATGGAAAGCAACTAGCAAAGAGGCATAAATATAAGGAATGAGAGGACAATAAATTATTATAGTATTTCTTATTATAACCAAATAAGATGGACTTTCATTTCTTCAAGAGTTTTGTTGTAATTCTACAGATTTCTATGAATTAGCTTGCTACTAAATGTTACCTCTAAAGAAGCACAGAAACTCCCTCAAAAATTTTTTTATAAATTCATTGTACAAGACCACAGCATCTTTTTGCATTTTTACTATTTCTGTTAATGACAATAGGACTAAGAAACTTATAAATGAATTTTTGCATGATTTCACAAAAGTGTATTCTATCAAGAAATATCACATTTTTAATTTACTGCTCGCAGCAAGTGTCAGATTTTACAGCCTTAGCAAGTTACACGGTGTAAAAGGAACACAGTATGATAAACTTGGGTAGTTCATACTTTAAAAACTTCCAGAGTTTAAAAAATGTCTTGATATGACATGGGTTTTGAAATGATCTTGAGGTCTGGGACGTATTTATGAAAAAAAAAAAAACAACACCAAAACTTGAAGACAACTTTCTGAATTCTTAGGAACTACTTGTTCTCCAGATCCTCAATTAGTTAAATATGTATAATATAAAAACACAATTTCACATTATTTTCAGACAGAGTATTATTTTAAAGGCTCTTAACATCAATCAAGAGGAAACATTCAAGCTTTCTAAAGGATTTAAATTTATTCAAATTTAAGCATTAATACACAAGTTTAGGTGACTGCAGTTTTAAGAACGTACTGTAGCAGAGATTGTGATGGAAGGAGGGTGCTCCTGGGCCTCACATATTCTGGAACAAATTTCAGTATGTCACCATAAATGCACACTGTTGTAAAGCTAAAATACTCAGTTAAGAATTGAGCAACAGAGGCATATATATTCTGTAGCTCTGAGCTTCTGACGGAAAGAGAATAAACTTCAAGCAAGGTATCTTTGTCATTTCCCTAGAGGCAAGATTTAGCTGAGATCACTGATCAGCATATGTTAGAGTGGAAAAGTTTTTTTTTTTCCTTTTTAAAACCGATGTTAGAAGACTCTAATATCAACTAATTTTTTAAAAGAGCACATCCTGTTGTTCTCATTGTGGACTTGAGCTGAAATAGCTAAAACATGGTTATTCTGAGCATACCTATCTCCTCCTGTTCTCAGACGAACCACATGCTTCCCTCCATTTGTGATACCATGAGACATCTGCCTTTTTAAGAGAAGTCAAGAAATTTGGCTTCATTCTTCTTGGGAAAAATGAAAAATAACTTTGGAAAACAGCTTCAGCCCAGGACCTCAGGCCCATTAAGAACAACAGGAGATGACAGACCTTAGCACAGAGGCAGAGCCTGGAATTCTCTAGCAGAGTATCAATATCAAGCCCATCAAAGGTTTTAGGTTTTGGTTTACCCTCACATGAACAGTCTTGACACAGCAACATGTTCCTCCTTGCCAAGGACAGTATTTCTGTTTCTTCGGAATGGAACTGAAAATGAAATTCCTCCGCCTTTTTTTGCTTAAGCATGCAAGAGAGAGTGCTACTGAAGGGAACCATAAGCTGCTGTATTCTGTGATGAATTTTCTGGAACATTTTTCAGCACAACTTGTGCATTCCTGAAGCAAGAAAGTTCCCTTTTTCTTGGTGAAGTCTACTAGCCTCAGTGGTTTTGTTTTGTGTTGGGTTTTTTTTGTTGCTGTTTTTTCTTCCCCAAATGACTACAAGCTTAGAGTGAAAACTGGGTAATATTTTACCATGTGCCAGTCACACAAACATAATTGCAAGTGAAGTTGCGATTTGGAATTGGAGTCCTGAGATTATAAAGGATCACAACCAGACTGAACTTCAGTTCTTACCTCTTTGGACCGCATAAGTTAGTAAAGTAGACATACCCAAAGCATACCAAATATAGAACCAGAACTATTATAGGTTCATTGGAATGGCAACTCTCTTCTGTTTCCACTTCCCATGCAAAACCATTTAACTCTCTGGAAATATCACAAATAAGAATTAATGGTGAAAGAGAAGTTAAAAACCTAACAATGCCTATAAACATATAAAATAGTATAACTAATATGCTTTTAGTTGCACATGGTGCCCCATCTCTTCAAGGGCTTCTAGAAAAACAGGCACTCAAGTGTTATTTAATTAACGATTTAGGGCTTTGTTTCTATCATTTTACTCTGATGATATCCTGTGGGAAGCAGAGGCTTTGCTCATTCCTGTCAAAAAAAAATAAAGCTCAATGTTTACTGAGTGGTTTTTGCACTTTGTCATAGAATCAAGCTGCAGAGAGATGGAAAGTGTTCACCCAAGGCTGGCAGCTCCTCCCACAAGAGATATAAGTGGATTCCGGTTCTGCCACTGTCTGAAACTGAACTTGGAAAAAAACCCATAACCCAGCCAAAAAAATGATGCTTACTCAGGGGTTGAAGTCTTAGGAGTCTCTGTTCTGTACAATCAGTCACTGAGAAACTAAAAATGCTTCTTACAGAAGGGAAAGGAAAAGTGCCTTTGTACCAGAGAAAGCGACAGCCCTAGTAGAATTTCCTCAGGACAGAAATATGGAAGGATCAAATAGTTTTTCTACCACTTTCTTATTCAACATTTTTTCTTCAGAGTGGGAAGGATTGCTCTCTTATTTGGGACACTAGAGTTGTTACATTTACCCTTGAGTACATTCCCTTCCACTATGGAGGCTTCCTTGAGTAAATGTGGGACCCCCTGTCAAAAATGTAATTGGGACAACTGCTCCCAAAGTAGAGTGCCAAGTCCAACTGTCATTTTTTTAGTGAAACAAAGGTCAGCTAGAAGCAGGATAACTCATACTCATTAGCTTTTTCAGAGATGACTTAAATTTTTTGGTCATAATTCAGGGCTTGCAGGGCTGATCATACACAGTATCTGGTTGTAGGAAAGAATGAGGATCTTAGTAGCTACATGCTGCAGAAGAGGAGACTAAAAGCCAGGATTTCGTTGCTTCAACGGAATCTTCAGATGAGGAAAAGCTCAAAGTTTAAGACAGACAGAAGAAGAGAAGTATTAAGGCAGGAATTGTCAGGAGAGTCTGATAGAAATAGGTTTCCAATACAATGGGAATAGATTATATAAATTCACTTAACCTTTAAGTATCTCAGCTCAAAGTTTTAGAATACATTGGTCAAGACTATGAACATCCAAAGGTCTCAAATAGGACTTCTTTCTAGCATCCAGAGAAGCAACAGAGGATATTCATAGGCAGAAAATAGAGAAATGTGGAAAAGATGATCAGTAAAATTTGTTTAGAAGGAAAGAGAATAGCCCCAACTCTCCAGCCCCACTGCCTTTTCTTGTTGTTGTTCTTTTTAAATTTTTGTAACATTCTTTTATATAGCCAAATTTTGCTACAGGAGAGACAGAAAAGATCCTGTGTGCCCAGATCAGCTGACAACGATGCATTGCTGATTGGCTCCTGCTGCTCGTGCTGCTGGAAGGGTGACAAGGCTGAGTCCTGATCCCCAGGATAGACATAGCAAAGCCTGCATCCCTGTCCTTCTGACTCAAATGCAGAAAAACTCCCTTTCTTCAGCTCTCTGACCTTAACACACATGCAGCAAATAATCTTACTTTCCCAGAAGTACTTTTAAATATCTGGGAAGCCAAGTGTTGAGGGGCGTGAGCCTGAGGTTGCTGTACAACTGACAGATGTTTTTGTAGACCTGGAAATGGACAACTATTTTCCTATATGGATTGTTTGCATACTTAGAAATTATGAGTAATTAGGTAAATTACATGCTAAAATGTGTAAGAAGTAAAGGCACAATAAAGTACCTGCATAAATAAGCCCACTCGCTCAAAAAAGAGGGAGTATGTTTGAAGAGAAATTTAGGCCTAATCTGCAAAAGGGGCCCTGGACACTGTGACTGAGTTTTGTGGCAGGGCTAAATTTTGGCTTCTTGTTTTGGACCATCCCTT
>NW_010162839.1:10316-14391 GCF_000695765.1 Mesitornis unicolor
CACAGTGGGTAGGAAACACATGATATGTGCCCTGATTGCTAAACCCAAACCCTAACATACTGACTGGGGCACTGCCTACAACAAGCATGGAGAACAGTTTAAAGTATTTTGGGGAGCTCATTACAAGGAGGAGGTCTTGTTAGCTCCCCATCAAGGTTCTGGCTGCTCCAGTTCCCATCACAACCAGCCACAGGGAAAGCTTGTTTTAAAATGTACAGCTTAAACCCATTCCTCACCTTATCATGCGTACTTTACTCCGAGCTGCAAGGAGAAATTACTTTTTTGTTTTGGGCTGCTCTGTCATTCTGAATTTTGGTGGGCGGGTGAATGTGACTGGAAGAGGCTGTGAAACAACCTTGCATATGACAAATGTTGGTCTATATTTTCAAATCAATCAAATTCCACTAACTCCACTGTAGTCTTTTAAATAATACTTTAAAAGGGTGCTCTGGGGAGATAGTTCTCCTCTCCATAGCATTTATCAGGAGGCAATATTTGGATTCACTTACTTCCTCTCTACCTATATTGAATATAGATTAAAATCTATCTTTCTCAGAGAATATAATATATATCCAGGATGTTATGGTTATCCTTAATCTGCTTTAGACATTATTAAAGCAGCAGAGGGCAAAATGACCTACAGGTTAGGAAGAACCCAGACTTGACAGATTCAGGCACCTACTTTCTTTTCAATAGTGATGGCAGAATAAATTGCTTTAGTACCACAAATCTCTAGTATATTCTGTACACTCCTCTTCTCTCCAGTGTACTTTCATACTCATAGTATAGCTGTATAGAGCAGGGCTGGCCTTAAAAATGTGAGAGCAAGTCTCTCAAACCAGACACCATACACTAACTTCTATCACACACTCAGTAGTGCTTTCTCACATTCATGGAGATGTGCCATGACTTTCTTTCTGCTCCAAATCCAACACTGCAGACTATGTGGTCAGGCTGGTCTGTGAAGGAGGTTGAAAAAGTAGCAACACGCTGCAGCTGGTGACTCACCACTTACCAGACATAATTCTAATTAAAGGAACATTACTAAAATTTACACTCCTCCCGCACATCTGATCCAAGTTGTAAAGTTTCTTTCAGACAGAGAAGCAACATCAGAGATCTGCATTGCACTTAGATGGCACATAGAACCATGCAGTGAAGACAAAAAGCCATCCCTCTACCTCAGACTGTAATCATCTGTCTTCTCCCAGCACTGCAAGCATTCACAGCGAAACATGGCTACTTCTGTCAGAGTGGCTGACCTAGGTACCCTATGTGATAGGTTACGTGGTCAGGATATCTGGCCAAGTGCTGAGTCATTTCAGATGGGATGGAATGTCACTAGGTATAAGTATGCTTGGTTAGCACAGATAAGCCATGAATGATTTCAGCAGAAAATAGGAGAAGGCAGAGAACAAATATGCATACGCCACAGCAGCAGGTATGAGAAGACATTTGAGAACCAACGGGACTTAAAAAATAATTAACTCCATCTCCAGAAAACTATGTAACAAGATACGTAGCATATGGAAGTACAATTTTTCTATCTTGCTACTCTGATTTGCATAAAAACAGCCACCTTGGCTATGATTTCTAAATTTTATCTTATAATTACCTAAATACTTTAGGTAGTTTTTACTTACCCACACAACCCACTCCAGTAGGGTTCAGCTGGAAGTCTGGAGGACAACTACATTCATACCTTCCGGGAGTATTTACACAAAGACCATTAACACAATTAATAGGATCGGCACATTCATCGATATCTGAAATAGGAAGGTTACATTTACAAATTTGCTTACTGCACAAAAGAGTAATTTTACTTTTGAAGACAAAGTCGGCATGAAAATGTCAAATATAAGTTAATTTTAGCTGAAATTGAACAAAAGAACTACTTACAATTCATCGAACACTTAGGGATAACCTATGTACAGCTGCATAGTTAAGAAGTCATTCCTTTTTGTTCCATTCTTAAACTAATTACAAAGCATACAATTCTATACATTGCTTCTGTAGTGGGGAAAAATGCGCTCTCAGTGTTGCAAGAGAATACAATGTATGTTTTGTGGTCATCTTTAAATTAATTTGATGCAATTAAAAAAAGAGTAAACCTTGACATATTTCTGGACACAAGAGATATACCTGTACAGTTTCCTCCAGTTTGATCTAGTTCATAGCCATCGTCACAGATACAACGAAACGTTCCTGGTTGATTATTACAGGTACCAAATACACATATGTTCTGGAAGGAGCATTCGTCAATATCTGAAGGAACATATTAAGAACAGAAAGTTACATATTATTACCATATTAATATTACAACAGTGTTGTATTACTAGAAGCAAATTAAGACATATGTAACTCAAAAAATACATTTAAGAAAGCAACACTGAGTAATAATTTTTTGTTTTCTGTAGAACACTGTAACTAGGGACTTGTGAGCCATTCTCCATTAAACTGCTTGTTACTTACTCCCGTTGTGCCTAGTGTGAAGTAAAAATAGCAAAAGTGACTTCTCAGGACTCAAAATGAAAGCTAAGTCCAAAGCCAGTAAGTTCCTTTCAAAATGTCCATTAAACAGAATGAAGTGTAACACCATACAAAGGTGTCAGTAATTTTCTAACTCATAGTCTGCAAATTTCTTACTAGCAGCACATAAGATTTTCAAAATACCATTCTCAGGTTAAAAAAAGTACACTAAAAAGAAAGAGAGGGAGTATGCATTGACAGTTACTTATATCTCCTTGGAAAAAGAATACAGGGAAAAGAAATATAGGAAGCAAAAAAATTATCTATGATTTTCTCAAGCCCACATTAAATCAGTTATATAGTAACTACATATAGATAAGCTAACATGTATGTAAAGGACTGCCTGCATGCTCATGTAGATGAAATAAAATTGAAAGACATCGACAGAAAATTAGATTACTTTGTAAACTACTGTACTAGAAAAAAGGTTAAATATTTAACAGCACAGAGTGCAAAGTTATGGTTTTAGACAAACTACAAAGGACTTCTGAGTTGAAGGTAAGCAAGGTAAGAAGGAAAAAACCCTTCATGTACTGGCTGATAGCAAGACTCCTAAGCTGCCAAAATAAAGCAGCTGTGCAAAAGGGTAATGTAACTCTAGGATGTATTAGTGAGCTATTTTTAGCAGAGACAGAAAAGTGGAAAGCATTAATACCATTTTACAATGCACAGCTAAATCTTCATTTGAAATTTTGTGTACAGTGCTCTTTTCAAGATCAATGAACTAAAATTGGATGAGGTGTAAAAAAGAAATATTAAAATGGCTAGAGTAACGAAATATCCATTTTGACCGTGGCTTGCTTGCCATCGCCAAAGTTTGAGAAGTGATATAATGCCTCATCACAGGAACATATGAGAAGGGGTAACTTTTGAGGGGGGAGAGTTTTTAAGGGAGAATGAAATTTAAGATAAATGCTTAATACCCAACAATCCAGAGTAAATTTAAACTGGAAATTAAAGGAAGGTTTCTAAGTACCTTAGAGTACAGCCATGGAATGACCTCCAAATCAGGTCATGGACTTAACTAGTGTTCCGATTAAATTTTATAAAGTTATGGAAAAGACTGTATAATTCAGAAGCTAAGGGATTTCTGAAAAAACTGGATTAATTACTTGTATTACAACTATTGTACTAAATCCAGGGTTTGGACTTTGTCCCTTGATTGTGGAAATCAGCCAAGGAGTCAGCTTATTCATAGGACAAATTCACACATCAACATTAAAAACCATGGTACAGAACATACCATACCAAAAAGATAACTGATTTTAAGTGCTCGTCTACAGCACAATTTAATCTATGGAATGCATTCAGATCTTTGTTGGAATCACAGTAATATACCAAGCATTCTTCCAAAATCTTCCATTTGTATTTGAGGTCACTGTTGTGGACCAATTGGAAAGCCAAACGCCGATGACCCACTGTCCCAAGAATTAGAATCATATTGTTTTTCCAAACATTCATTGGCTGGTATCAACTTGAGGATTTTTATTAGAACATTAGCATGACTATAATATTGGACTGGAGGAAAACAAATGTCACTCCAGTC
>NW_010162840.1:0-8478 GCF_000695765.1 Mesitornis unicolor
ATTAGTTCTATTTAGTTCAAACCAGGACAGTCCAGAACAATTAATGAAAGAAATTGTAATGCTTATGAAGATGTGGGTGGTTTAAGGTTTGGTTGGTTGGACTGGTTTGGGTTTTTTTAATAAATACACGACCTCTGTGTAGGAGTTCTTAGTAGAGGGCATGTTTAATAAACTACACTTGATGTATGATATGATAGCATGTCAGTCTTGCCAGTATACCAATAATATCTTCTGCCTTACAGTGTAGATATTTTGATGTATCTATTTTTTGTAGATATTTTGGGATGTAGGGTATGAATTGTCTTGTAACTAAAGCCTAATATTTTCTATGGAGGATTGCATACTTGCTGTCAGTCTCATTCAAACATATACAACTTAGTCATCTTCCAAAAGTTGAGAACCCCAGATTCCCTACATCCCCGAGTTGTAATTTCCTCATTCAACCCATTGCACTTATAATCATTTAAGGAAAATATAAATAGACTAAATAATTTGACAGGCTGCTAGCCTAACGAAGTTGTGCAGTTTATAATTTCAACAAGGAGAAACAGGTATGATTTGGGGCAGGACCCCAACTCTGCCAAATCACTGAAGTTTACTATTAATATTGTACCACTGGACATAAAACATTAAATGAATAATATTCCATGTGCACCTTTTAAACCTGTGCTTGCAATTTTCCTTGCTGAGCTAGTATTAATTGAAAATATTTAGCTGGTTTTTTTTTCTTCAGACCATCAGTGGATATGGTCTAGTACAAATAGGTAGCGACCCCACTTTTAAACGCTCTTTTAGAACAGAATCATCTAGTTTCTTTAATTTGCCCAGGTTGTGATTTTATGACAATACCCTTAAATCTTTCTGTTTCTATATTCCTTCATGTGCATCTCACTTCCTTTCAATATTTATAATACTTAGTTATTTTCAATATTAAATGTGTTCTTCTTAGACCTGTTTAGCCATACTGGAAGTGTTCTTCTGGAAACAGTTCTTTTAAAAGGAAGAAAAGAGCTACTCAGATTGAGTAAAGGCTATCAAAATGGACCAATAAAACAAGGCAAAAATAGACTATTAACATCCAGAAGGTCAGTCTGGGGTGGAGGCTGGAGCTATATCTGTCTGGCATTGGCATGCTTACTGTAATAAAATGATTATGGGGAACGGTCTTGCAAAATGATTATCAGATGAGCTTCTATTTCCACCAGAGAATTTGTACATGGGTCTTCTGAGCAACATGTCTTTAAATCTGCAGAGGTATCATCTTCAAATTTGTGGAGATAACTAAAAGGTATCTAAAATGATTCCACTAATTGACAAAACTATTTGAGTTTTTTTAATAAGCATTGTAAAAAGCAAAATATGAAAAAGATCATCCTCTATGATTATATGCAGCCAAATATGAAATTAAGAGAGCTAGGATCCATGCAGAGAATCCTGTAAACTTCAGCTAGCTCTCTAAAACATACGCAAAGTTCTTAACATTGTTAATCCTTTAAAATCAAGCTGAGATTCTCACTAGAATTTCAAGAAAAATTTTGCTACAGTTTGCTTCTAAAATTGACTAAGCCTTCACAGTAAAACTGAGTTATTTCTACATTATAGTCTAAAATAGTCATCACCTTCATGAGACAATTGTGCATGTCAGGTTGCACAAAACCAGAAACTGATAGAAATAATAATGGAACAGGCTGCACAGAGAGGTTGTGGAGTCTCTTCTCTGAAGACATTCAAAACCCACCTGGACGCCTTCCTGTGTGACCTAGTCTAGGTGATCCTGCTCTGGCAGGGGGGTTGGACTGGATGATCTTTCGAGGTCCCTTCCTGTGATTCTGTGATTCTAATAGTATCTGCTAAGTATCCTGCTCTCCAATGGCAACATGGAAGAGGATGATGACTTTGAAATGTTCAGAGTGAGTTAAGAACCAATAACTTTATCAATACTGAGGCTGGTTGAATTGTGAAAAATTTTTTGCTATTTCACCTTTTTCTTCAAGTCATTTTTAGCAAATTTCATGAAAAATTCTTACTTTCCCATCTGTATAAAACCCTATGAAAGCAAAATTCAATTAACTTTATATAAACTCACAAAAGGAAACCACAAAGGAAACAAAAACTCAATCTGAGGACTGCATCTGATTCTTTGTCCTTCATGTGATGCAACGTATCTAGAGATTACAGCACATATAGTCTGTAAAATCATCCATTTCAATATGTCTGAAATATGCAGTAGTACATGTAGCATCAGAAGTTACAAATGAAGTAGAAGAATGGATGTTAGTGTTAAACATACTGAAATGCAGTTCAGACTAAATATCTGTTCTGACGCTGCACCCTTCATTCCTCTGTTGGGCTGACCTGAAAAGGTTCTCATGCAGTGGGTGCTTTATACACCAAGTGTTCTGCACCACGAGGGTGGCATCAAGGACATTGTGTGTGTTGGAGGAAAACTTCAGCAAGGATAATCTGAAATGAGTCATACCAATGGCACTAACTCTCTTAAGTACGATTTCTTGCTATTCTTAAAAGTGTCCATAATCTTTACCTTGAAGATCACTTTAGGTAGTTATCTGTGTGAGTAGTTTTACAATACTTTCTTGAAATATGATATGCTATTATAACAGTTTAAAACAGTCATCAATACTTCAAGTAGAGAAATGTAAGAAGCTTCTCAAAATAGGTACCATTTACTGTACCTACTCAAACAGATGCCCTTTAATGGGAATTACAGAAGAACAGCAATATAAAAACCACTATCCTGTTAATAATACAGATCAGAATCACACCGATGTAAATATGTAAATGACACCTCCTCAATCTTGTTTCCTGCACTGCGTATTTGACAAAATAGAAGACAATTCATTCCTGGTCAGAGGGAACTAAAAGAGTCTGGTTTTGTCACTCCACAGTTCAGCAATATTGATGAAATTGTCTTTATCAACTTGCGTTTAACAATTCCTCAATCGTTCTTTAATATAAGTGTGAAAGGAATACTGTTATTGATTGGGCTCCTTGTTTTTTTCCAGCCTGCTATAAACTTGAAATAGATCTCTCTTGTCATAGAAATAATAATTCAACTTGCCCACCTCAGAAGGGAGTCCTAGGTGCTGTGGGGGATTTTTTGTTACTCACAAAGTCAAACCTGTTTAGGTAAGCAATAGCACCAATGGCAGATTCCACACAGTGACAACTAGTGCTGCACAAATTGATGTGCCACCTTAATGCTACAGGATTGATTGAACATTTCCCTGCTGTTATTTTTTTGCTGTTGTCTTTCCTCAAGAGAACAGTGTTCCTAGCATGACCCCTTTTTCTTTGCACGTCAAGTGTAGGAAAATCACCCTTTGCTGTACTTGTGGGGACAGATATTGATCTTGGTAACAGTGATGCAAACGAAAGTAACTCCTTGGGAGCTGAAAGAATTGCTCCAAACTTTGGCCTGTGAAACCAGGGTCAGACTCCAACCACTGGTCTCCAAGCTTTATTCTTGTCTAATGAGGAGCAGTATACCTAATGCACCAGTGCTACAGAGTGCTGAGCCATTTGGCAGAAGTGAAAATTTATTATTCTTTTTTATTGATATTTATAACACAAAACATTGACGTATGTCACAGCCTCAATACGTTTTCTTAATGGTCATATCTATGTCAAATGTATTGATATTTCTGCAACACATCATAAGCAGTAATACCAACATTTAATTTTCATAAAAGCTTTTTTTTTAAAAAAAGGAAATTGTATAAAGCCTTAATCCCATAACACAACTACCACTTTCTGTGTAACAGATGTTTTATGCTTGGTCTGTGTCACTTTAATTGTTTTTTAGAAAGTGCCAGAAATGGACATAGGTAAACTCAGGACAAACCCCTTCAGCCCTGCCTGTACATCTTTGTTTGGGTCATATAATATACCCAAAGAAACAAGGTGGATTAAACTTGAGCTGAGATAAACATCAAAAAGTTTGTGCATTTAAAAAAGAAAAACAAAACTGGGGAGATAGCAGAGAGACACCTTTTAAAATCTTATCAATAGGATGATCTACAGAGAGCTGATGTTGTACAAAATATTAGTAGCTATTTTCACTAGAATTCAAATAAAAAATGCAATTTCTCATACCAGTCACTTGTGGCTGACTTGTTTGTGCAAAATCAGAAAGAGTAGCTCTTTCTTAGAGAAATGCCACAGCAGCCAAGTGCCACTGCACTAAATTGGACTAAGAGTACATTTTCTACAAAAGGCTTAAAAAGAGGTGCAAAATTTTTAACCAGGCTTACCTAGAACCTCTAAAAACCTGAGGGAATGTGCTGACGTTGGTCCTCCAGTTAGGCTTTTTTCTTCCACGAATGGTTCATATTTATGTATATGTATTACATATATACACACACACACACACACACACAAATGCATATATATATATATATAAAAAGATTTTTCTCTACAGAAAAACTACACAAATGCAATCATTACTACCATAGTCATTAATCCTTTGTAGGCAGCCAAGACACTTACAATAAAACCACACAATCAAAAGAAAAATTAATATTTTTTTATTACTTGGATTTATTTTCTGCAGATTCTTGCACTCATTGGAGGATTAATATTAATAGGAAGCTTTGGAGAAATGCTTTTGTGACAGAGAAGTGGGTTCCATTACTGCAATAAAGACAAAATAGTATTTCTTGTTAATGGAGGGAGGGGTGCCTTTTGTTTTTTCTTTAAAATCTAGTTCCTTTTTATTTTAAATTATCTTGCTGATAAGCTGTTTTTACAGTTTATTAATTGTGGTGTGCCACTGATAAACTGACTGAGATGATACTTTTCCTTATTCCTGATCAGGAGACAGTTATTGTATTTTTTTTTAATAGAAATATGATGACGGGGGATGGGTGAAAATGAGGAATAAATGGTTATCAGCCAGTGTTCATGGTCATAAAAAAATGAATATATGGTTTTGTGGCCAAGTGAGAGCATTCACAGAGCTAACAGCAATTCCAGACAGGACTTGTACAAATACAATACTATTTGTGAATATGAAGTGAGGGACAGAAGGCTGTACAAAGTGAACAACCATTCACAGTTCAAACATTTTTTCTCGGACACTGTTAGTACAACATTTTACAAGCTTTGCACTTACAAAGTAATTCAGTGCTGATGCTTTACCTCTCAGAGGATGGAAAATATTTTTGCAGTAATTTGCCTGGGATGGTACTATTTCCTGGTGCTTTAAAGTAAATAATTTATTGTAGCTCGGGGCTTTCACTCTAAGACTTTTCATATATGATACACTACTTACCTTAGGATTCCTGTTTATATATTTACATTGCTTTCCTCTCAGTGGTACTCAGGGTCCTATGTACCAACACATCTTCCATTCCCTGCAGAGGAAGAGTATAAGTCATTAATGCTTCTGTATCCCTGATGATTTTATTAAATGAAGTTTAATTACTTCCATTGCTTTTGTATAACATAATCTAGTGCTCATTTACTCTATTATTAACATTCAGAGGAATTAAGGTAGGTTGCATCATGCATCAGCATGATGTAAGGCCAGGCATAATTAATTTCTCACTCTTACAGCTATGAAGATTGTTAATTTAAAAAAAAATCATAAGCCAATATGTAGGACTTAATTTTTATTTGCATTAAGGCTACTTTCTATCACTCTGGATTTGAAAATCAGCATTTTGGTTGAAAGTGCTCCTATTTTTACTTTTGAGCACTGTTTATCACAGTGCTGTCAAATAATATAATGTAATAATATAGGTAATTATTTTTGCTGCAGGGGAAAAGAAATGAAACTATGTTTTCAAATTTAAATACCTGAACTACGGATCTAGCTCCTCTTATGAGTGGTAAAATTTTCACCAGCTTCAAGGCAAGCAGGTGTGAGTCCCTCAGACAGAGATTCCTAACTTTCCAGAGAAGATAAGTAGTTCTACACAGGCACGCAGTAAGGTTCAGTCTTTCCCCCATCCCTGCACCACAGCCTTCACCCCATCCGCAGCTCCCAACCTTGTCAGCTCCAAGTCTGTCCTCTCCCTGCTCTGGACAGGAGGTCTGCGAGCTCCACACCTCTTCCTGTAATGTGCTCACACCTCACTCATTGGGAGCCACTACCCCAAAGGCTGTAATTCACAGAGCTGCCTGATTTAGAGAGTTTTAGGCTGTTTCACTGCTTTCAGTTTGACAGAAAGCCAGTGACCTATTTTTTTACAGGAAGTGCTGAAAAAGTGGTTCTTCTAAAAAATTAGTTTCTTTAAAGGCTTCCTAAAATGGGAACCCTGAAACTGAGGAGTACTCAAATCCTCGAGTACAGTTTAAAAATATATTGCTTGTGTAAGAGGATTTGCTACCAGAAATTAGACTGAATTTGTTTTACATGAACCATCTGCTTTTGAAGTATATCACCCCAGTAGCCTTCCCTGACCCTTTGCAAAGAGTCAACCACATGTTTTTGCTAAAGATTTTTCTGGTAAAGAAATGTTGTTGCCTTTCTTATTTAATTCTTTACTGTTCCCACATGGTAGGATGTTAAGAGATTGCTTTTTCTGTCCCATGTCAATAAGTGACCTGCCTTAACCGGGCACCCAGAAATGAATCACAACACTTGTCAGCATGTGCACCACCGATTGCTAAGGAGGTAACCACTCCGAGGCTATCTGGAGCAGCACTTGCTGCTCATTTCACAGTACAAGGGTTAGTGCAGTTACGTCTTTGGAAGTGAATGTAATTCGCAAAAAAGTCAGAGATGGTGGAAGTGAAAGAGAAATACTCCATCAGCTGTATCCATTTTATTAATTGCTTCTTGGTCATGAAATCAAAATGGATATAACAGTGCAGAACAACTAAGATGGAGGTGGTTCTGTGGGGACAAGGAGAAGAAATTGGGTAATTGTTTGAAAAGAGGCTTTAGAAAGTGTTTTTGGGATTATTCTGTTAGCCTCTAACGAAATAAAAAATACAGATGGAGTTATGGTAGTCAAAAGAATCTAGGAGCTTCACCACCAATGTAAACCATTACCATGGGCTTTATTCCTAAGGAATTTAGATCCCAAAGTTGTAAATAATGTACATCTGTCTCAAAGAGAAATTCTTCTCTAGTTAACCTAGTTTTCAAACCCAAAGACAAAAGGCAATAAGGGAGCAAGAGGTTTCTTCCCTTTCATTCTGAGGAATTCCAAAGAAAAGAGGAGGAAACAAAAAGAATACAGGGAAAATTTACCCTGGACCAGTAGAAATACTTCTCACATTCCTAGTTAAGGTCTAGTAAGCAAGGTACAAGACAGCCACTATTATCTCTGCTGAAGAGATACAAATTTACTGTGTTTGAGCACTGTGTTTAAATTCTTAATTCTCAATCTCAGTTAACTCTGGAGTTACAGTGGAATTCCCAGTTTATGCCTTGAATTCAGATTTTGGAAGAAGAAATAGTCATAATGCTTTAAACGTTTTGTTTACTGTACTAGAAATGCAGAGATTGGTCTACTTTTTATTTGATTTTAGAAAATTGTGATATAATTCTAAGGTATTTTCTGTAAGGAAAGAAAAAAAATATTCAGAGGACCTTCCTGAAATGTGATTGAATGACATCTATTTTCTTAACAGAATTTAGTCCGTGGGCCTCTTAAACATCTTTCAGCGCTGGATGAGAGCAGTGATACAAGTAATACCGTACTGTGAGACTTAGCATGTGAGGGCTTTTGTAATGGACTGTTTTCAAAGATATGGATACTTGAACAAAATGGGATGTTCCACTTGAGAAAATCAGTAGTTTTGTTGTTTCAGTCTAAGAAATATATTTTTAATTCCACAGATTTAGTTACCCTTAAAAATAACTTGGAAGCCAAGATAAATGGACTAAGAAATTGTTCTTGAGAAAGCTGGTCATAAATTATATCAGTTATACTCCTTTCTTCATGCTCCCAAACCTTGCTAAATGCCTTCTTTGGACTGATAAGGAGTATGCATAGTGTTAAAATTAGATTAACATTGGATTAATACAGCATTAATAAGGCAATAGCTTCAAGTCATTGATGGTATATTTTAATTTGAGGAAATTCAAAAGACCGAAACAGAAATTAATTGTACTTCACCATATATTCAACAGACTTGGTAGTACCCACATACCATAAAACACACAGAAATAGAGTATGCTCAATGGAAACCTATTGAAAGTGAATGGAATATAGCAGGTCTAGAGCCTGAGTCAAAGGCCATTAAAGTTTAAGGAAAGATTATGGAAGTTTATAATCCTTAGGTCATCTTTTTTCTTTCTGGCATATTTAGCTATGTTCATAAGCATGTGTTTGAAAATATTATATTCACTGGTAACTTAACCCTTTCCAATCTGACGTGGGAAGTTGCAGGAAAAAAAATACTATCATCATAAAGGAAATTTACAGATGTTTCTATCTTTACATCACCTATACTTTTTTAGAATAAAATTTTATTCAAGTTCACAGAATCACAGAATCACAGAAC
>NW_010162841.1:0-39158 GCF_000695765.1 Mesitornis unicolor
CTCCCCTTCCCTCCCTTTTGTGTCCCCTTTGCCAAACCCATGAAAACTTCACTGTTCCCCCAGGCAGTCCTGGCCAACTACTGCTAGGTGCAGGTGGACAAGTGAGAGGGTACTGACCTAACTGGAGGTCTGCAAGGCTTTCTGGCTTTTCTTTCACCCAGAGCAGTGAAAGAGGCAGAAGTGTCACCTTTCACTATGCCAAGGAAAAGCTGAGAGTACTAGATTGAGCCCTTTCAACAGGAATGTTGTTCAAAAGGGTGCAGAGGTGTCTCCAACCTGAGTCCTCAGCAGGGTGGACCAAACAGCAGGAGCAATATTATCCACTCCCTCCTGTGACCATCTGCCACTGCCAGCCATCCCTGCACAGCCTCTAGGCACATTTACAAATGATGCCTGAAGGACACCAGCAAACAAGAGCATCCAGGCAGGTCCCTGCATGGTGTGTGTGTGTGCACAACTGTGCATGGGGTCTGATCTCACCCAGAGTACCCCAACACCAGTTGCAGGTGAACCCCAGCATACTCTGGTAGTTGACCTACCAGTGGAGGGTGAGACAAACAACTTAAGCAGTGGGCCTGTGGTCTGGTAGGAAATAAGAGGTTTTCTGTCAGACTCGAGGTTTCTGGGGAGGTTTGTCAATTATTATTTCATTTTTTTTACATAATGCAGGATGTCCTGTGCATCTCCTCCTCCAAACCATGCTCTCTAACCAGCAGAAGGGCAGAGACCCAGCACCCAGACTGGTGGCCCAAACCTGTGTGGCAGGGAGGTTTCACCGCCCTCAGTTTTGTTTACTCTGATTCTGCAGACAGCACTGCAGTGAAATTCTCTTTGCTTCTCGCGTGCCTCTGAGGGCCAGACCAGAACAAGGCCAGTGTTTATGTTCTCTGTCTTTCCCCCAGTAATCCATCCCTGGCCCTAGCCCCAGTGGGGCCCCAGGGTGCGCTGTGTCTCAGTGGACTCAGAGGGTTTCCAGCTGTCCCATGCAGGCTGGGGTGGTCTGCACCTCCACAGCTGCTGCAGGCCTGCCTCCAGTCCCAGCAGGCCCCTGTAAGCCAGAGTCATGGAGTGGAAAGTCATCTCTCTGCTCCCTTGTGGGCTCATGCGAAATGGAAGACAGCCCAAGAAACAAGGGGTGGGGGCTTTCCTTGTGCACTGTGACTGCACTTAGTGAACCACTTGAGTCAGCTCCCAGGGAGAAGGGATGGGCTGCTTTTAAATGTTTTCTCTTGCTTTTTTGGTCTCCCACTAGGGCAGGCAGTCTCTGGAGAGCTGTTAAGTGTGGTCTGGCTTTCAGGGCTTTCTTGTAGCTAGCAGCCTCTGTGAAGCCAATCCAGTGTGCTTGCACTTGACAATGTGAAGAGGTTTCTTCACATGACAGTAATAAAGTATTTTTGCACTTTATAGCATGTGTCTCCTCTCTGGACTCCAAACCCTTGGGGAAGGTCTTTATTTCTATCATTTCTCTCCCTTCTTCTCCCCACCTTCCCACACAGCACTTGGGGGGGCGAGTCATGCCTAGTGCATGTCCTACTCTTTGAACAAGTTGTTAGTTCCTACAGGGAAAGACAGCAGTTCAAGTATGCATGTCTAGCAGGACTGTTGTATAAAGAATTTATGTTGGTATATGAGAACACAAAGCAAGGCAGAAGACAAAGATGTTAGAGAGGTGAGGCAGGAAAGACTGGATACTTCATGCACCTGTGTTCACCTTGTATTTGGTTGTACAAGCAGTGGTTGTCCCTTCTGCCCAGAGGAACATTTGCTGAAGCAATCACTCCACTGAGGAGAGAATCATCCAGTCTCCCACTCCACCATAACTGAATGGTAAAAAAAAACACATAAATAAATGATTATGGGTTTTTTCAAATGGAGCATAGAGTTAGGTTTTCTGCAGCAGAGCAGAGGAATCTGACCAGGAGGAGTCTACGGGCATCAACAAGAGGTACAGAAGGCATGAACTCTCTGTACTACTCCTTTATTAGGCTTGCCATGTGTGGCTTTGTTGGGACCTTTGGGTCAGGGGGAGTGTCATTTGCAAAGGAGTGTAGCTTAGAAGGAGGATGCTGATGTGACTGCCATGGGCAAGGCCAGTGTGGCTGGCTCTGTGTTTCTCCGAGTGTGTCAGTGGGTCCCCATGTTGCAGAGACTGCTTCTTGTGATCAGAGTAATTGCTGCAGCCCTGCAGTGGAGGTGGGGTAGAAACGTGAGTCTTGCCTACATCCCCAGGAGAGCCCAGCTCTCTCAATGAACCTGGAGGTGAACATAGCCACCTGCCTTCTTCTCTGACTTTATTCTATACGCTTCCACAGATACTACAGTCTTCTTCATTGTCCCTTCTTGCCCAAAGCTAGTGAGAAGCCAGCTCTGAAACTCCCATTGCTGCCTGAGGTTTCTTACCATTGGTTCTACAGCTTTGATGTAGAACTGCATTGCTTCTCATCTTCCATGGCCCTGCAGTCTGCCACAGATGGAAAGTGAGGATCACAAGCCAGGTCTTTATATGTCCTAAGTGCATGGGAGTGCATGGGGGGGAACAACTTACTTCCCAGCTGCCAAACTAGCTTAAAAGACATGGACAGTTAAAGGGCAGCTGGCTAAAGCTGGGCACTGGCAAGAATGAGCTCATGAGGGTAGAATAAGACCACAGAATATTGGCTACTGAGCTAGTTTATGGTAACAAATGTGTGAAAAGTACTTTGAATTTTCATTGGGAGGAAGCTCTGTCCTTGTTAGATTTCTTCAAGCTAGCTCTGCTCACCTTTCAGCATGTCCCAGGGTTACAGGATGCAGCAGGCTTTTGATTGTAAGACTTGAGATATCTCCCAAGATCTTTATTATTTGTCATGATCTCCTGGAATCACTCAGTAATTTTTCCTTCTTTTTTGTGTAATTTTGTAATTAAAAAAAAACAACTAAGAAAGATAAATAATTCTCCACTTAAAATACCAAAGGAAGCCCATCCTTTTTCCCCACTTCATTGTCTCTATTTGCATTGAAACCAGACTGGCTTGCATCAGTAGTCAAAGATCCTAAATTGAGCAATCAATCAGAAACATGCTGGGACATCCACATGTTGCAACCTTCCCAGACTTACATTTTCATTCTCTTCAGGGCTATCTTGTTCTTCTTAAGGGAGGCAACTGCAGCTTGGAAAAGGGCTTGTGAGGAAGAGTAAGGCAATGCTTTCTCAAATTCCTCAACTTCTTGTCTTTACAGCAGTGTGCAAAAGTGCGTGCTCATCCAGCTTTCTCAGGTTTCCTAGCTTTTTTGGGAAGTCGCAGATACTGCTCCTAAGCCAGAGGTACGCCATAGAAGAATCCTGAGGAAGGATGCATGATAATTCTTGGTGTTGTGTCTCTCTGAATGACTTGTTTTGGAGATGCAGAAAACAAATAGGGTAGACTATGGGAGTGGCCTAGGCAACCCACAGATCTCAGTACATGTGTATGTACGTTGCAGGGGAAGGATCATTTTGACAAATGCAGGAGTAGGACCAGAAGTTGCAGCCTTTTCTTTCCCCTTAACCTCCTCACAGCTGGCTGCTCTTCACCCACCCAGCAGCTATAGCTTTGCTTACTCCATGGGAACAGTGGCAACCTTCTCTGGCATGGCAGTATGGCTATCAGGAGCTGCTGCAGCAGTCATTCCTCACCATCTCTGCCTAAACCCTCAGGTAAACCCTTTCTGTTTCCAATGTCCCTCTAATTTTCCCAAGAAGCAACAATCAGCCAGACCAAGAATGCAAATTGCTTCCTGGGAAAATTAGAGAGACTTTGGAAACAGAAAGCACCCACACATCATAGTAGACAGGAACTGTGTACCAGTGCTCAGTGTACATGATTACCTTTTGCAGTTGTTCTGCACCAGATGATTATGCCTGTAACTGCTCATGTAGAGAATCTGCAAACATATGTAACCTGAAGTTCAACAAGCTGATAGACTTGGCAGATACATGCACATTCTCGCCTCTGAATCTTAGCTCAGCTCTCAAGTATGATTGCTGTGGTAAAGCACAGGCCAGATTCTGACCTCATTTATGCCCTTGCCAATGCAGAGTGACTCCACTGGTGCCAAAGTGCGGGCCTGTCGACCTCTGGACTGAGCTGGAGCTTCATTCATGTCCAGCTGAGAAAGAGTTGCATTTGAACTGTTTCCTACAGTGGACTGTGCATAAAAAACCAGAATAATTGAGCAACTGTGAATCAAAGCACATACACAAATCTGGACTGTTTTGAGATCTGGAATAAATGTAGTAAATTTATAATTATTTCTTATCCTGTGGCTGTGCTCTTTTTTT
Source organism: Mesitornis unicolor (assembly GCF_000695765.1). Classification (NCBI taxonomy): domain Eukaryota; kingdom Metazoa; phylum Chordata; class Aves; order Mesitornithiformes; family Mesitornithidae; genus Mesitornis; species Mesitornis unicolor. The sequence continues at coordinate 4,301 of NW_010162841.1, forward strand.
ATTATTATTTTTTCTTTAATCCACAATATCCATAGTAAAGTTTTGCCAGATCTGGTAGTAGATGGGATGCTCTTTTCAACTTCTACTTGCGAGGCTACTGATCTGTAGCTGTAGGATACCCAGGAAGGTCATCAGAGGTGATAAGTCAGATGGTGTACAAACCTACTTTTTCCAGTGTAAGGGAAAGTTTCTGTTGATGCAACATGAATAAAGGTGCCCAATACCTACAGGTCCTAAGGATGTTAACTCTTCCAGCTTAGACTCAATTGTACCTTAGCAAAGTGGGTCAAAGTGACTTAAACTGTTGATATATTACATGGATACCTTACACCAGACATCATGTCTGGACTGAGATTGAAGATCTGCACAAGAGTTGTTTGTGTGTAGAGATAGGAGAGCTGCAGCACTGTAGTAGATTGAAGAAGGGACTGGAGAAAAGCAAATGGAGAGTGAGAGGAATGGGAGCAGGGTGGAGGAAATTTTAAAAAAATATTAAGAGGAATAATAAGAAGGCTCCATAGAGTCAGACAGAATCCGATAAACTTTGACAAAAGCCTTAACATACTTGGAGGTGTTTTCTAAACATTCTAAGCTTGTAACATTTTCCCGTTAATAGTCCAGAGGTGAAGTGATTTATGAATATACATGTTTACAACGTTCTCTGTGAGCATCTTGATAAGGTAAATATATCAACCAGCAGGAGGCTATACTGCACACTGGTCTTCATCCTCAGAGAAAAATTCAGTGTTGTGGGCCTCAGCTATCCCTTTCTGACATACTCAGGGCCTGCAGTTTAGTTCTTCATTAAAAAATGTCCCATCGAGATGTGTAAACACAGATCTCCCTGTAAGGTTCAATACGTTGAATTGCCCTCCATCCAATTCTTCTCCATTTAATTGGTATAAAGCAGCTTCCCCTTGGCTACTTCCTCCCTTGAAGTTATGTAAGTAGCCTCACTAGAAAGGCATAGGTAAATATTTTACACTGTGCACCATGGATTAGGAGCACAGCTCCCATTAACCAGAGATGGAATCACACAGCTGATTTTACCCTCACACTGTGCTAGAAATGTACCCTACAGGACACATCGACTGGGCTCCCAAGTGCCACCTTATGAAGAAGGTGCGGAACACTTTCATTTAATACTGCATGTGTTTCCATTAGCAGAGTCAATTGCTCTCCATCCTCAGTTTTAAGACTCCCTGTTTCTCTCTATTACAGCTCTGTTTCCAAACGCCTGCCAATCATCCCTAGTCCTTCCATCTGTGCCTGCAAAGTTTTGATGATACAACACCACAGCATTTTGGCTTTCATTTGGTTTAAATTTTGTGTTTGCAATTGCAGATATGCTGAACACTGAGCACTTCTATTTCTCGTGGGTTTAAAGCTGCTTAGGAAAGCTTATGAGCCCAGAGTATTGTCAGTTCAGGGTGGCAACTTTGGGAGTGCCAGCAGAGCAGAGACCAGAATATCCTGAAACCTGCAAAGCACATGGGAAAAGAACATGTGGTTGCTACTTTGATTCAGAGCAGAACAGCAACCTGTCCACACTGGCACGGCTCCTACAGAGCAGAAAATTTATGTATCTGTGTAAATACTAGGCAAAAAACAGAATACAGTCATCACATATGTGAAAATAGAACTGTGGTTAATATACCATACACTGTGGTCTGTTATTACTCTGAGACATGGCATCTATGTAACTTCCATGAGTGTGATTTATCACTTGCCAGATACCAGCTTTCCTGATTTACAACTCTGTTGCTTGATGCCACCACATTTTTTCTTTACCACGTAGCTAACTCTTCCTGCTAGGAAAACTACAGAAGAAAATGGCTGGTTCCAAGTAGCCTGTGCAAGTGAGGTTGTGTCATGGCAGCGAGCAACAATGAATTTTCAGTTATTAAAAAATCTGAAGGTTTTTAAAAAATTCTAATTAAAAATTTTAAATTTCAGAAAAGTAAAATTTCATTTTTATGTAGCATTTTTTAAATAAAAAATATGCACAGGTATGTTGTACTCCACACGTAAAATTCCATGACTTGAAAAATCTAAGTGCTTAGTTTTAAATTTCAGGTCAATTAGAAATAGTAGATTAGACTTACTATTTGTATGAAAGTATGAGTGAAACAGAATTAGCCAAAATGACAGCAAACATCAGAAAAATATCTTTTTTTGATCAGTGTGATGAATGTCAGCTTTATCAAACACCAACAGTGAGAGCAAAATAGTTACTTTTGCCTTTTTTTACTCAAAATTTCACTGAATTAAACCTGTTCTTCACAAGTGTTTTGATTCTTTTAATTTAACTGCATTCCTTAACAGCAATGTCTAGTAACTTTTTTCACCAGCTTGATCCAGAACACAGCAGCTATGAAATTCCATACAGGACCCACCTTCAACATGCAAATCTTTGCTACCTCCTTGCTGATCCTGTCTTTTGTTTTGAGTTCTTTGCTAATAAGTAATGAAAATGTTACAGCCTTACAGCTTGTTTTGTGGTTGCAATTACGTAATCATTATTAATGAAGCAACAATGTCAAAACTGTGTGAAACCAAACTCACATTTAAACACTTACAATAAACAGATATAAAACAACAGATGTCTCAGTTTTTGTTCTCCAATGATTTCATCCCTTGTTAAAAATAAACGTCTGGTTTAAAAAAGAAAAGGGCTGTTCTCAACTCTTACAAATTAATTGAATCCAGACCCTGGTGATACAACTAAGGAGTTATCTTTTTTCTTTTTTTTCTTCCCAGAGTTTGTTTGTGGGGATACTTTTATTCAGAAAGCAATAAATTCACTTCAAAGCAATCCAGAAATTGCAGGAAGTCAGTAGTGTAATGGTCATCTGCCCCAGCTGAAGCATTGGCCCAAATATCAATCAGAGATGTGGCCAAAGTGCCAGGCTTGCCTCCAGACTCCAACACCTCAAAAAGATTTTAGGACAGAGATTATTTCTGTCCTTGGTTTTGGTTCAGCAAACTGGTATACTGGTCAATTACAAATTTGGGTTCAGATTTGAGTAGGAATTTGTCAAGAGGTGCAGGGACGTCTCTAGATCCAGAGCACCTTAGAAACCCAGCATTTTGTTTTATGCAAACATCAAAAGTCCAGATGCGTGTTTGAACCATTCACATCTGTTGAGTCTGCAAAACTGGGCTGGAAATTTTGCTGGAATAGGTTTCCCTGCAAGATTTCATAGACTTCATAGTTGAACTTGTGGCCAGAAATACCAAAGCTTCTTTTGGTATTTGAGCACTTTTTATTCCAGTGCTAACTAGGAATGTGTAATTTAATGAGCGGGTGGGATACACAAAAATTTTAAAACTTTGCAAAGATTCAGATCTAATGAACAGACACTGTGAACAATAAAATAATAAGAAATGAAAGCTCTATTAGCAATTTGTGAAGAAAAGCAAAAATATATTAGAAGCTGGATAGTTTTTTATATCTCTGAAGGATAAAACTTAATCTACTTTTTAGCACAAGAAAATATTTAGTAAATTGTTTTTTGGAAACAAAACCATAAAAAACACAAACCACTATTTTTTATTTTTTTTTATGCAGCGTCTTAGTGAAAGTCAGTGTTCAAATTTAGGATTTGAACATTCATTTTTTTTCCAATCCCTCTGGCACTGGAACAAGTGCAAAACAACTGTTTGTACACCTTATTGCAAATCTTGCACAATTTTAAACACACAAACCAAGATTCTTGCAAATTGCATTTGGAGAATATAGCACATTTATGCTTACAGCACTATAAGCAATGACAAGATGTTTGGAACAATCTGTTTTCTCAAATTAGATTAACGTCATGGAGCAGAACAATCTGCTTATTGACACCAAAAGGACACAAAAAAAAAAAAATCAGTGTTTTGTGTCCTCCTTCAGGACATTGCTTTGGCAGTAGACATTCAGTGTCTATGTCATCATGAAGGATGTGGTGCACTTTTAGAGCTGCTGTTCTTTAGAAGAAACTCCAGGCTCCACACAGCTCTGCTGATAATCAAGCAGGAAAAATACAGGCCACAACTGAGGGTCCTTGCCAGCATTGTGCTCTGTGGTTATGCCACACATTACATGCAGTACACTTTTAAAGGTGAGGGGCTAACAAAATTGCCTGTCACATTTGCACCTAAGTAGCAGTGCATGACATGCCTTAAGACACTACTTAAAAAAAAAATTTAAAAAATCACAAAAAGGTTCACCAGTACAAAAGATTAGCAAATAGCTGATTTCAGTCTTTTTCTGCATAGTACCCTTGAACCTTTGCTGTGGAAACACAGACTTTCCTACTATAGTTAAAAGTAACATTAACCTTCCCCTTTTGTGCAGCCACTGTTACCAAGTTTGTGGATGGTGTAAGTACTCTCATATTCACACTTGTACTGTAATCTCAGGATTTACCAACTAACCTTCCTTCTAAATTTATTTATTACATAGTTTCCTCTGCAAAGCACAGTTTTTATTATCTGAGAGAACAAAACCAAACCCCAGGAAACTGAAACTGAGAGTGACCTATGGTTTTACCCTTCAATCAACATGAAAATAGGTGACTGCTTTGTTTTGCTGGGTTTTGCACATTATAATTGTACTTACACAGAAATTCCTGGAAAGCATGTGTTGTGTTGAGTGGCTGCATGCAAACAACTTTGGAACCAAGTAACTTTGATCTTTGACTTACAGACTACAGGGCAAAGGTTAAAATCATGAGCTTTGTTGTCCTGTTGGCAGCAGTTCCTTTTGAAGCTTCCTGCTTTCAGTGAAAGTGATATACAATAATATACAGAAATCTCAGTGTCTTTGATTGTGTTTGTAAAGGAAAAAATTATCAATCCTGTAACTTTTGGGATTTGATTGACTATAGATAACATTAGCAAGAATCTGACTGTTCTTACATATATATATACATGCAGAAATGAAAATGAAGCTATTCTCAAAAGACATATTTGCTTGCATAGGTAATGTGCAAACAGAGAAGCTAGCTGACTATTTGCAGACTTACATAAGGAAATTTGGGTTCTGTGCAGAGGACTACTTCTTTATGCAAGATAGAAGCTCAATATCATAATTCAGTTTAGAAAAGTGTGATCTTAAAAGGCTTTCTTAAATACTTAGATATTGTCATTCTAATGGGTTGTAGACATTTTATAACAACTCTATTGATAAGAGCCACAAAATAGAAAGGCTGTTGTAGCTGTAATGGGAATCCAGTGCACGAAGACTTTGCACTGCTATGAACAAGCTATATTTATATTGCCTTTACTTAAAAAAAAAAGTGTTCTGAAAGAATTTACTGAAATCTTATAATACCAGGAATTTTGACTGCCTTGGCAAAGTGGAAACTTCACAGTTACTCAGACCTTAATGTCAGGACATTTGGTTACCCCCAAGCAAAGCCATTAACAGCATCTAGTCCTTAAATTGGTGTCTGAGGCAGACCTTCCAGACCAAGATGCAGAGCAACAGTCAGTGGTGTGAGGTTTTGTGCTATTAATTGGCAGAGTTCTCATTTGTATGTAGCTAAAGAATTACAGCTGTTTCATACAATGGATAATAAATGAGCATGACAAAGCAAATGAGCAAAGCAGTTCTGGCGTGCTCCACCCGACCCCCTGGTCCTAATTATCCTGTTTTTTTGCAGCATGTCAGTCCCATTAACTTTAGCTTGGGTTTTTTGTGTGCAAGTCTTGGGACAGTTGCATCCCAGAGCAAATACACTGGTGACATAAGCAGCAGCCGACCAAATAGATGGAGTGCAATTTTCTGAGAAGTTGTGAGTAGTCAAAGCCTCATAACATTCTCTAATTTGCTCTACCTCCTCTTTGAACCTGACTCCCTCTCGCTCTTGTAGACTGTTCCACACCTTTCTTCCCTTCAGCACAGAATATTACAAACACTAAATGCCAAAATATGGCATGAAATGTACAGCCATTTTCTAGCAAGCTTTGGCCACTGTTTATTTCACTGCTCAATTTGACCTAGAGGCATCCATGGCACATACAACTGTCTTCACTGGTTCTGGCTTTGCTGTGTGTTTTCCAACTTGTATTTTCTCATCATGATGGCTGGGTGCCTCTCACAGGAACCCCAGGTAGTAGAAAGCCCTTGCTTACACAAAGCCTGAATGGAAAAAATCCAAGCTGCTTTCTAAACACTTTAAGATAACACTTTCTAATGCTTCCTACGGGTAATGTTGACACATTTACAATGTTGATTTAAAGAGCAGAGGAAACACAGTTCTTCCTGACACCACAAATGTAAAGTTACTGGCCTACCCTATTATTGGAGCCATGCTGAAATGGCTGCCAGCAGATCTCAAGTGCCAGGTATGTAAATCTCAGAAAACATGCAGATGGTGGCCTCTATTGCTGTGAGGAAAAACTTTGAAATTTCCCCTGCTTTCTGCCCCTCCAGGCTGGAGTCACAGTCAGTACCAAGCACTGATACTGCAGTTCCCGAGATATTCAGCCCAACCGTTCCTGAACTTCCTATGAACCATTTTAGCCCAGGTTTGCTGTACCAAAGTCCATGCTAAAGATTTCCTTAATTTCTTTATCCCATTCTTCATTCACAGTCCTTTGTTGGAACTAATCTGACTGTAAAGGTTTGTCAGTTTTCAGATGTTCTAATTGCTCAATCACCTGGTCTGACATGATCCTGATTTTCTTCAATATTTCATCTTCCACCCCTGGGAAATTTATGTCTGTTGCTGGCATTTGTCTCCCATCTTCTTTTGTGAACACAGAGGGGGAAAATTAATTTGATTTCTTTCTCTCTCTTTCTCTTTTTTTTTTTTTTTTCCCCTCAGCAAAGTCTTCTTTTGTCAATAAGTCAATAAATTCCTCCTGCCACATCCTGGAGGCCAATTGTCTCTTCCTTTGACCCTTATATTTCCTATGGTTTTAAAAAAAAGTCTTATTAATCTTTATCTAGGTACTAAGCTATTTTCCATTCTTCAGCTTTCCTATTCTGACTTTGGTTTCTTGCTTCCTTTCAGTCCTTTCCACAGTCCACTCTGGACTTGATCTTTCAAATTTTTCACATGTCCTTTCTTCACTTTTGATTAGTTTTTCATTTCCTTGTTCTTTATTAGATGTTGGCAACTCAGTACTGTAGGTGGCATTTTCCTCTTTCCTCTCCCTTCCCTCATCCCTAGTCCATGCTGAACTACAGCCCAGAATGATGTCAGGAGAGCATTTAGACACCTTTCCAAGATGTGATACTGACCGCTCTGCTCATTAACAGTCTTACAATATGTTTTGCAAGAATGGGTGCATTAACCCCTGCATCCTGGACTAATACTAAGTGGAGTGATTACTTTTTGCCTGCCCGGACTCCCCTTGCAGTTTTGATGAGGTAGATTAATCTCTACTTCACCTGTAGCATAGTATTGCTATCAGCGTACCACTTTCCACACCAAGGGTCACTGGATGGAGGCTATTTTTCTGTTACAGAAGGTTCTTTTCTAATTTCACAGTGAAAATATTTTTGGAAGGACAGTACTGATTGTCTTTATTGTTCTATGTTTCCTTACGGTGATTTATAGCCAGAGCTCTTGCACAGTCAGTGTCCTACCTGCAGGCAGTTCTTCCTTCCTCGTCTTTCTTCTCCGTCCCCATGTGGAATGTACTGCTTGACAAAGTGACATGCACCATCCCCATTTCCTGCTCTTTACACTCTTATTACCAGTTCAAATGATGCCCAGGTCAGACTGTTTACATCCACTACAACAAAAGCAGCTTCAGACAGCCCTTCTGTGGTCTCCAGTTGTCGTAAAAGGACAGTATTCATAGAGGACTTCTAACTCAAAAGATTCCACCTATGACTTCATGTATAGGAAATGCTTGTGGAGGTCAGGGAAGAGTAGGAGAAGAAAGCTTACTGAAGTGTAAAGTTTGTGTTGTCAGTACATATAGTATAAATGAAAGCAGCAAGCTGTTTCCTCAGAATAGGTGCTGGAGAAAGACTGCATGAATGACAAGAATCAGAAAGAAAACATTTCTAGGAGTGCTGAAAGCATCCCTTAAGGTTGAGAGTGAACTAACAAGGCAGAAGTTTATTTAGGTTCAACTCCCATGACTCGTTTATGACATTTATGCTCTTCTTTATTGTTTTAAAATAAATGGACAAAACTGTTCCTTTCTGAATTCCTATTGTTACTAAGAGCCACATCCTGTCCACATGGCTTCCACCATGAAATGACTTGAGGGCAACATTCGACTCAGCCCAGATGAAGAAGTCTTCTATTACAAGTGCCTTGACTGCCTTTACACTTTTTTCCACCGTGTAGCACTTTGACTTCTGAGATGTAGAAAAAAACCCTTCTTTTCATACTATTTCCTCCATTTACTTTTTTTTTTTTTTGGCAAACCTTGCTGAACTCATGATCTCCTTTCCTGCCCTCCTCAGCATTACCTAGAGCAGCCAAGTGATCATGCAAGGCCTTTGCCTGACCACTGTCCATGAACTTTCATTTTTTCACCTGTTCTTTCTCCCCTTCCCTATGGCCTTTTATTATCTGTTTCACTATTTTGCACCTGCTCACCTATATTGCTACTTTATTCCCTTCTGCTGACGTGTGCATTAGACCCCTTTCATGGACGTATCTCTGGACTCTCCTTCCTGCTAGTCCGATCTCAGCATTACAGTTTCTGTTCCTCACTGTATGTAGCTTCCATACAGTCCTTTTAGCCTTTTACCTGTACTGATTTTGTATTGTTCCCATATGCCTAAACTGTGATTGATCCCTTTGTGAATGATTTTGGAAGGATTGCTAGTTGAAAAAAAGCAACAAGCAAAAAAAATGCTTGTGTGCTGGATCACAGGGAGTTTCAAACCCCACTATTTCTCTTCCTAAGAAGGCTCAATTAAAGAAATGTGATTCATCAACAGACCCTGTGATCCCTCAGTTGACTAGCTGGAGTCTGTTTGGCCATTTTTGTTTTGTGTATTCTCGGATCTCCCTGATGGAACGGTCAAATACTGATCATCATACACAAATCAGCAGCTTTGATGAAGGCATTTTAACAAATTCCAGACTCAAGCAGGCAGGTTTGTTCATTTCGTTTTTCTCTCTTCCATTCTTCCTTTCTCTCTCTCCCCTCCTCTTTGCCTGCCTTCCTTCCTTCCTTCCTTCCTTCCTTCCTTCCTTCCTTCCTTCCTCCTTCCCTCCCTCCCTCCCTCCTGTCCTTCCCTTCCTTCCTTTTCACAGTACCTTAATTTCTGTTTGGAGGCATTGTTTATATAGTGCATGGTGTGATAAGATGTTGCTTTAATGCATTCACAATTGCTTGGCTTATTTTACATAGTGAAGGATCACGCTATACTGTATCTCATAATGTTGTTAGTGAACATAACACAATACTGGAAATTAAACGTGACAGTTAAATGACAAAAGAAAAATAACTATTTTCAAATCAGGAATATGCTATCAACTTAATTAGCACCTCTCAGCACTTTCCAGGTTTTATTTACAGACATGCTGGGCCAAATTCTTTGCTCGGTTATAACCATACAAACATCTATTGTGCATGTCTGAGAGTTAATTTTCTGCTGTGTTTGCACTTCATTTTTGTAGACAATGTCTGCTATATTACTTTCCAAAGTGCAATGACAGAAGATGAAATGTGATTAAGATGGGGTTTGAGGGGGAAGTATGTTGAAGGCATCAGTGTGAGGTATGTGACTGGAAGCAGTGAAAGCAGAAAATGTGGTTGAAAACGAGGCTGAAAGACTCAAACCAGTCTCATGAGTAAAAGGATTTATGAATGAAAAAGTAATACACTTAAGGGACTGGTATGAGGAAGGGGACTGCTCCCTGACAGTCTTTCTCATGGATCCAGCGTTTATGCAGTGGCAGCAGCTGCTGTGGCTGACCTTGGCTGCGCTCTCATGGTCATTTTGAAGAAGAATGAACTTCTGCCACCAGGCTCTGAAGTCCTCTTTTCAAAGAGGCATATACTATTAGAGGATAAATCTCACTGGAAGACAGTGGGACTTAGACTGTGGTGGCATTTGGGTGTGTCTGAAAAAGTTAACCTGCAAATCTAGGCCATCACCTGGCCCCCGGTGAGGTTGCACATGTCTGTATGGTAGTGGGCATTGGTATTTATCTTCATCTGCCAGCAGCTGTGATTCTTGTCCTGTCTTGTAGATTCGTCTCCTGAAACTTCATGTCACTCTGCCTCTGAACAAACCGAAGTCTGGGAGACAGGCTGTTGCATTGCTGTCCTTTGTCAAATACACAATCCTGTGGGCAAAGCATGCAATAAACCCACAGAAAATCTTGAGGATGGAGTACTGGTATGTGCTTCTTATCGTGAGGTGTACATACTTAAAGCAACTTAAATATGTAGGAAAAAGGTGTGAGAACTTCTTGCCCTCCATGAAAATATACACTGTATTCCCATACCCTAAGTCTTTATAAAAGTTCATGAAAAATACAGCCATTCTGGCTCACCTTTCAGAAGTGCTCTGTCAAAACGGGTGACATTTTAAGCATGTGCTTACTACAGTATATAACATATTAATAAAGAATTTTGGCTTAAGTTTTTTCCTGGAGAGGAACTATTAAAAGAGGCAGAGGGAAGGGTTCTGATGAATGTGAAATTGCTACCTACACTACATTTAAAAAGCTTCTAAGAAAATGTGAAAGCACAGCCCTGCATGAGGAAGGAGCAGTTAAACTGTTAGGCATGTAAAAATGCTTGCAGAAAGGTTTGATCTCAGCTATTATTTTAGTTCACTAAAGGAAATGAAGTAATTACTTTTTTAAAAGAAACATGCACAAGCACATTACCAGTTCAAGAACACATAGTGTATGTACTTAAAATCGTTTTTCAAGAATGCAAGTAGTATTTAACAGTGTTGTTTCCTTTTAAAACACTTCAGGACTGTTTTTATGATAGGTTCAAAATTCTCAGCAGCTATCCTGTTGTGTGACAGGAGTTTACAGCATTAGTTTCACCAGACAAGGACTGGTGGAGTAAAATTAGTCATGTATGTAAATTATAATCATGCTGAATAGTTGTATGTGCTCATTTAGGCATTTTAACAGTGTGTGATGTTATCCTCTCTGCAGGACTAATAAGCATTAGCCATAATGAGGTCAGTCAGTCAGTCAGGCATTATCATGGGATTTAATTGGGACACTGGTCTCTGCTGAAGTGAAAATTAATAACTTTTGTCAATGTTCTGGCGAAATGTTCTGTCTTATTAAACTATGAGGGTCAATTAGAAAGCATTATGTAATAAAGTCCCCAGCAGCAGAACTCAAATTGAGTTATATCGCAGTCATTATTCCAGGACGATTGCATTTGAAAATGGAAAACCAGAGTGCCATATGGAGGGCGCAGGTTATATTTACAAGCATTGCATGTTAAAGCGTCGGCAAGAAGGAAACAATTAAATGTAATACTGAAATAAATCAAAGCACTGAAAGTGCCATGTTATGCCAGGCGCTTAATATAGCCAGCATACCCCTAGATGCGACAAGGCAAAATGGCACCTGTTTATAAACGTTGTTTGGGTTCTGTCAGAAAGCGTCCTCCCTCTGGATTGCTCTGATGATTCAAAATCTGGGGCACACCTGGAAGGCTCAGCCTGGCACACTGACTCATATAAATAACAGTTTATTGTATGGCTATTAAGACCAGTGATTGCTTTTATTAAAGTGCAGTTATCATGATACAACAAATAAAAGAACTTTTAAAGCATATTTAACAGCCTCTGATATTCCCTGTTTGGTTGTGTTTTACAGTACTTTGAATGGGGGAGATACAAAGCCTCTGCCAATGCTGCTGTCTAAAGGCAATGCAAGCAGCTGGCAAAGGGGCAGAGAGACTGAGAGGAAGATGAGTATGTTTGCAGGGGGACAGTATCAAGCTCAGATGCCTGTTTCCCCCCATCCCTCAGGGGAAGGTACAAGCAGTCACTTTTGGTCACCTTACTGTTTCTAAGGATTCTCCCTTACCAAAAAAAGTTAGTAGCATCTCTCTCCAAGGGCCTTTTACTCCAGCATTTACACTCCAAACACAGTTGGAAATGAGGACCCACAGACTGAAATGGAGAAGGGACACTCGTCTGCTGCCACTCAAAGACTATAGGTAGGTCCATGGCAGAGCTGTGCCTGGAGCTTGGGGTGGTGGTGGACCTGTGTACTCCAGCTCCCTTCTGCAGGTGAAGGCCACACGTATCCCTGCTGGAGAGCACACCACCAGGCAGGGTGTCCCTCAGAGTCTCTCTCTTGAGCATTGTCACTGACATCAAATTTTCTGAGTGGCACAGGCCAGCAGCCTCATGGCTCAGCATAGATCCACCCAGCACCAGCCTGGCAGACAGAAAGGACTTGTGGCCTCCTCCTCTCCTGCCAAACCAAAGTGAGCTGGGATCTCCCAGGATGGGCCTTAAGAAGGCAACAGACCTTCTGCTTACTCTTGCTCTGCAGGAAACAAGAAGTCTCCCCGCAGAAAGACATTATGCTGGAGAGTCATCCCCAGTCTGCATTCCAATTATTATTCATACATGTGAGGATGATTTTCTAAAGCACTCATTCTTTGGCCTAACACAGGTCCCATGGACGACCGCAGTAAATCTCACCCTGGCTTTTACATTGCAGTGTAAGAGCCATGCAAGGGCTGTGTTTCTGTGAGCCCTGGTCCTGGAGGTAAGCTCTGATCCCAGCTTCTGCCACTGTTAGTAAGGGTAATACCACCCTCACTGAGAAGATTCTTTTTTTCATCTGCAAATTCACAGTCCCACAGGACTTCACCTAATTATTGTTGGCAGTGTGGGGTAGGTGAATTTTTACTAGAGGATTTCACAGAGCTGAACTGAACTTCTGTTTCATTTAAAACAGTTTAATTAGAGCCAAGCATGTGATTTCCACCTTAGACTAAAATGACAAGCAGAATAAGGCATGATTTTCCCCTCATTCCAGTTTGATGACAGTGGGGCTTACATTAACTCTTTTGGTGTTGGTTCTGATTTGCACTAGTGTGAGAAGAGATTCAGGCTTGTTAGCAACCTGTGCCTCATGGAGTGAGAACATTTTGCAACTTAGCTCATAACAGCTGAGAATGTCAATATATTTGATAAGCATTTATGAACAATGCCTCAGTGTTAGCCCCTGGAGGCCCTCTACTGTGGATAAAGGTCATCAGCTAGACTGTTAAAAAAGCACCCACTAACTCTGGACACTTTGTTTTTTCATTGCCTGATTTCATATCCTACAGTTTGGAAAGAGTCAAGGCTACTGAAAGCCCCTCTGTTTGGGGCCCGATACATCAGGGAAAGCCCTCCACAGCCAGGGACTTGCTGTGGCAGGACTGGTCCCAGCGTCCAGAGCTGACCCTATGCAGTTCTGTGCCTGAACCACAAGATTGTGCTTTCTCCCCTTTAAATACTGCAGGAAAGCCTGTCAGCTTTTCTCTCTGTTCAGCCCTATGCAAGTCACCTTACCTCTTATTTTCTTTCCTGGACAGCAGTAACATATGCAGAAGGTCTCTGTTTCTAGCAGGCATGGCTGCTTCTTGTATGTTAGACTCACATCTACACGCACACCAGTGAGCATGCATGCATATACATATATATACACACAGAGATATGTATGGCTTCATGCACACAAGTGGAACACCACCCAGATGCCGTGGTTCCAATTTACCATTTGAAAGCAATTAGTGTTTATTATTGTAAGCATTTTCAACATATGGAATATTTTAAAGACAACAGCACTGCTAATTACTTTTAAATGGTGAATGTCAACATTTTCAAGGTGTTGCTGCATAGGCTAGGCTTCGTAGGCGCGGATGCCCTCAGCCTCAACATAGATAAGTGCACAATCATGCATAGAAAAACAAACCTGGCCTCACCTCCCCCTTGACGAACCCACAGAGTTTTCCTGAGTGGGCTCCTTTATCCTTTTCAAGTGCCCAGGACACCAGAACTTCGAGCTTCACTCTATGTTTTCCCCACTTGCTTTTATTTGTTTGTTGGTTTGTTTTCTTTCTGCATTGCTATGAGACTAATGTCAGGGATTTTTGTTGTTGCTGAACAGAGTAAGTGGTTGGAAAAGTGCTGAATCTCCCTAGTCTTTTACATCTACAGCATTTAGGAGACCTTAACACAAAACAGTGCCAGGTCTCAGTGCTGGGCTGCCTGCTTCAGTCTTTGGCAAAAATATAATATTTTGGCAGAAGTGCCCTATGTTAACAAAGAAAAGTTTGATTAATCAACAGGAGGGAAGACTTGGGAGGAAACAGAGTGGGAAAGAGAGAGCGACAGACATAAGATGAAGTCTATTCTAAAAAGTCTAATCAGTTTTAAAACAGGTTTAAAAAGGAATAAAAATTCTTAAATCTCTTTGATGATATTCAAAGAGCCTTTTTTAATACATGAGAAGGCACATTCTAAATTCTTAACACTGCTAGTGTCACCAGTCCTTTTTTCCACTAAACCATTTTAATTCCATAATTTAGAAGGCCTTGAAAAGTAGCAGGATCAAACTGCAGTGTAATTGGATACACTGTGCACTTCCAGGGTGAATTTAGGTCCCTGGTAGGCACAAGAGATTTCTCTTTCTTCTAAGATCACGTAGAGTGTACTCATTTGAAAGGAGAGATGCAGCAGCAAAGTAAGTTTTTTACAAGGTGGAAGAGCTAAGTGTGTTGCAGGAAAACACTGGCCATTTGTTTGGCACTGACAGTTTCTTTGTGATTGGAGGGAAAGTTATTGACAGGAAAATCAATGTGGGTTTACTAAAGAATGCTGAGAGATCAGGGATCAGGGAAGCAGTCAAAGAAGTGGCAGCATACTGCACTTCCTTCAGAAACAAATGGGTCCAGCTATTTGAGAGTCTTCTACTGCTCTCCCTGCTTCCCACACCCAATACAGAATGTCTTTGTGCTCAGTTATTAGCTCTGCTGGTCTGAGCACTGCAATAACTAATAGGAAGCTGGAACTTCAGAGGTGGACTGTTTCTGAGAAGCTGGGGACAGTTGCAAGCCTTTTCTGGGGTCGTACAGGGCTTTTAAAAACAGAAGGCAAGAAAGAAAGAGGGAGAGAAGAGAAACATCTGAACATCTGCTGGAAAATCCTATCTGGCTTGTTCAGCTGAGTTCAGCAAGAGCAGCAGCAGCAGCAGAGGAGTTGGCAGGTGTCGCCATGCTTTAGTTGGAAATCACTGCAGATGATCTCAAGATATAAATGAGAATAATCTGGACAGTCCCTCCACTTCTTGAGACTATTCCTCCTTCCCAGAAGAAAAAAATTGTGGTTTGTGTTGGTTAGATGGGGGAGAGAGGTATTAAAATAGCAAGGAGCAGGGCTGCACATGCAAGCAAATAGCTGTATGTATCAAAGATATCCTACTGCGGTATACTGCATTCTTTAAGATGGCTTTGGGGGTGAAAATTAACAGAAACCACCAGACTTCCCTTCAGGAGTGCAAATAACCACCTCTGAAATAGACTTGTTTAGGGTCAGGGGAAAGAGGAGAGTTAATAATCTTGCATCTTTTTTTTTCCAGAATTTGTGCAATATAAAAAATCTAGCTTTGCCTCTAGTAAGTGTTCCTGTCTCCTTTCTCCTCTTTTTACTCTCTCCTCTCTCCTCTCTCTCTCTTTCTCTCATAACATACTTATGTGTGCATCTATGTCTCGGGCACTAAATGTCTCTGTCACTACAATAACACAGGTTTTCACACATATATACTAAAGTTTGAAGAGGATCTCTTAATTTCTTTACTCATTGCATTCTCCCTAAACTTACAGTATTCCTGGCAGAAGGTTTCAAAGCTAAGCAGTCAGCAACCCCAGTCCAGGCTTTTCACCATTTGCTCAGCAGCTCACAGTTACGTTGGCTTCACAGACTTTCCCACTGTACAATTTCTGTTCCACAGCCTAGCTGACAGGCTCTGGACAGCAGGACAGCTAGATCCAATAAATCTGAGACCTGTCTAGGTGCTTCATTTATCAAGAGGCCTAATTTACCCAGGCTCTTTAGACTAATTGCAGATTTGCAAAAAATGCTGATAATGTAGAACCGTGCACTGTGAATGTCCCTTGCCATATTTCTGCTAATGTGTTTCATCTGGAGTACATAAAGAGACAGGGTTGCTGATTTTAGACACAGCACTTTGGGGCTAATCCAGTTAAATGATTATCCCTAAAAATCTGCAGTGATGTCATTTTCCCTATAGAACTCTGCCAGTTGCCTTGTTTGCTTTATTGTGAGAAATACGTGATCCCAGGCTTTAGAAGTTCACCTTTATTCTTGTTCTAATGCACTGTAACTCTCTTGTCCCACTATTCCAGCTACCCATTCCTTCTTGTTTATAATAGCCATGTTGATAGCAAACCTGGCTTGGACTGATGGCTTTTGTGTATACACTGTTAAGGAAGAGGTATGCCTCTTTGCTTGATATATGCAGATATATGCAGGTACCCACTATGTTTTTCTTAACTTACAATTCATTCTTTTCATTCCGCTAATTTATCCCTTTCCCTCAGTATCTACTATTCCACTGTGTTTTGGTCACTTTTACTACCAACACTGTCTTTGGCCCCTTCTTCTACACTTTGCTCCAAGATTCATCGTCAGAATTTTTTCTAAGCTTCTCATCTTTTTATCCATCATCTGTAATGCCAAAATCTTGTCCCATGGCTTTTCAGCAAATTCAGTTTCCATGTTCTTCCTTAGATAACTTTTCCTCTTCCATTGTTTCTGTGATTCCTTTGTGCTTTCTTTTGTGCCCCAGGCAACTGTGTAGGGCACACGCTGAACATCTGTGTGGTGTGAAGACTCCAAGTCTGGTTTCTAACCATCTTTCTGTCACAAAACTGGTTCAGTGTACTTGTTGAGACAGGGGACAGCTGACCTATTATGGAAAGCACTAACAAATACTACTATAATAATAGTTTAAAATTACTATTAGTAATAAAGGTAATGTTATAAAAATGCCACATACTTCTTGCTGATTCCTAGGGTCAGCTGCTAGGCAGTCCTAAGTTTGTTTCACTGCTCCACTGACATGTTAACACTGACTTTTACAATGTGAATTTTGTGAATAAATTAGGATCTGTAATAGATAAGGCATCAGGAGACCCTTATTTTTCAGTAGGTGGCTGCACAGGTCTGTGACAAGGCAGCCTCAGGAATTTAGCACTATAAATATTACAAAGCTTTGAGAGACAGCCTTAAACTTATTTGTTTATCTAGCACCTGCTCCTTTGTGGGTGATCAGTGGAGCCTTCCATGCAGAGATAGAGAGCAATAGGGATGTCTTCTCAGGTATCCCAGCAAGGCTGCATGCGACTTATCAGTGTTCAGCAAGCAGATGGCAACCAAATCCCACTGCTATGGTATTACATGAAGCTTGCTTTAAAGGTTTTCTCTTGTTCTTTCAGATGGCCCTCAAGCATAAGCCCAGAGTTCAGAGAAATTAGTACATGATGAGATAAATCCTGTCCAAACAAGGCAGGTGGATTTACAGAGAGTAAAACACAGTGGGACCTTGTAGGCCAAATACTGTAAGAGACTACTTGTTCTCAGGAGGGGAAACTCCTCTTCCTGGGAAGTCTGTATCATTTGAAGACTGTCAGGTAAGGACACTCGTGGATATCTGTGAAGATCCTGGGTACTTGGGTTTGCCTCTTTCTTTGCCTCATCTACAACTTGCACATATCCCTAAAAATCCTTATGCTATCCTGCTGCAGAGTGGAATAAACCAGCAGAATTCTTAACTAGGAATAATGAAAGAAGCAAAGTTGGAGGCATTATTTACAGTTGGGGTATTCAAAAACCAAAAGTAGCCCTTTTCTTCCTAGCCAAAAGTTCAGTTTTTCCAAGCCTTGCAGTCATTAGGTTGATGCAACAAGATGCATCCTGTGTAGCACGGCCCAGAGGCATCAGAGCGTACACACGTGCACACAGTGAGAGCCTCATATTTCTCATTAGTGTTACAGGGGTGAAGGGAAATTATCTGACAAATTTCTTTTGCCCTTCTCCAAAAACTATGTTCTTCTAACTGTGTAATCTGGATAAGCTCTAGACTCTTGCAGGCAATTTCTGGACTGTAGAAGAGCATTCAAGGGGGAGGTGGAAACTAATGAAAGTCTGGCTGACATTTTGATCACACTCATGCATATATCAAGATTATCCCACAGGCATATGTCACAGGGAGAGAGTAGTTTTTCCATATTAAAGATGGCATTAACCTTCTATCCTATCTAGCTCCCTTTGCTATTCCCAAACTCTGTAAATATTTCAGGTGTCTTCTGCCCCACTCCCCCACACTCAGCTGTGTTAAAAATGGCAAGATGATGAAAAACCCGAACTTGATCCAGGTCCTTCTTTGTCTCTAAGGTAATTAAGCCTTATTCCCTTTTTGTGCTTAGAGTCAAAGATAGCTAATTGCTAAACATTGACCTCAGGTTGCTCTTCTGACCCTCAAAGATACAGTGGGGCTCAAACAGTCCTCATACAGGCCACTCAGGGGTATCTTGGACCAGCCAGTGTTTGCTCCATGCTGCCTTTCATGCTACTTTGCCACTCACAAATGCATATTGGGCAAAAATAAATAGATAAATGAGACTGTCTTTTGGAAAAAGGTTGGGACTTCAGAGAAAAAGCATTTTTTTGCAAGTCTGAGATTGTGTCAATCCACACTGATATCTGGGAAATGTTCACTACTGTTCATTGTCACCCATTTGCCCACCCTGCGTCTATGGAAATGCCACATTGAATGGAAACAATAGTTTTATGGGGACTGTAGTTCCATACTAAAGTATTTGGTCAGGAGATGAGAGAAATCGCTGAGCAACAGACTGAGAGTTTTAATAATAAATGATAAAGTAGCTGTCATGGAAAGTCTATAGGAATTTTATCATAGCTCTCAACAGCAGCACATACATATTCCTGAGTCTTTATCAGGCAAATGCTTTTATCTTTAACCTATCAAGAGGAGGAAGTTCACCCTGACCAGAGATTTTGACATACTTGCTGCCTTATCTAAACTTTTCTAATCAGGAGCCGGGTCCTGGACCAGTGTCACATAGGGCTAAGTCAAGCAGCTTTAACCCAACCTTTCTAAGAACTAACTGTCACTTACTACAGGAGAATAATGGCTCTCCTCAGAACAAAGGCATGAGCATATTTTTGTGCCCACAAGAGCATCACTAAGCCAAACAGACTCAAACTATGGCTTAGAACGATGCTGCTTAGAATTAAAATGAATCCCTATATTGAGAAGCTGGGTTACTAAAAAGAAAAACTATGATCTGAAGCTTTAGAGATAGTCTTCATATGAATCTTTTAGGTTATATATAAGTAGAATAAAAACATAGGAGAAAGAAGACTTCCCCCTCCCTCCCCAGCTGATTTTTGCTACATTTCCAGTGACTTACTGAGAAGACAGCCAAAAGCCATTTGTAAGTATAGTAACACCAGCAGAATCCAGAGCACTGCTACTGAAGTGCCACAGGTTGCACAGGATGCAAGGATAATTCAGGGCAATTGATTAACTTTACGCTATGTGGATGAAATTACAGAATCACAGAGTCACAGAATATTAGGAGTTGGAAGGGACCTCGAAAGATCCTCCAGTCCAACCCCCCTGCCAGAGCAGGATCACCTAAACTTGGTCACACAGGAACATGTCCAGGCAGGTCTTGAATGACTCCAGAGAAGGAGACTCCACAACCTCACTGAGCAGCCTGTTCCAGTGCTCTGTCACCTTTACAGTGAAAAAGTTTTTCCTCAAGTTCAGGTTGAACCTCCTATGCTCCAGCTTGCTCCCACTGCCCCTTGTCCTGTCATTTGACATCACTGAGAAGAGCCTGGCTCCTTCCTCCTGACACTCGCCCTTTACAAATTTATAAACATGAATGAGGTCACCCTTCAGTCTCCTCTTCTCCAAGCTAAACAGACCCAGCTCCCTCAGCCGCTTCTCATAAGGGAGATGCTCCACTCCCTCAATCATCTTTCTGGTTCTGCGCTGGACTCTTTCAAGCAACTCCCTGTCCTTCTTGAACTGAGAGGCCCAGAACTGGACACAATATTCCAGATGTGGTCTCACCAGGGCAGAGTAGAGGGGAAGGAGAACCTCTCTGGACCTACTCACCACACCCCTTCTGATACACCCCAGGATGCCATTGGCCTTCTTGGCCGCAAGGGCACAGTGCTGGCTTATGGTGATCCTCATCATCAAATTCAGTACTGGTCATTTAACTTCAGTGATTTATGGTGATTTTTACACTGATGGAGGATCTAGCCTAAAGTACTTTCAGCAGTAGACTTCACTGTATTTTATTCAGTATTCAAGTAAAGAAGTTAAATAACGAACTGCATGTTATCATTTTACACCATTTTAACAAGATTATACTTGGTTGAGATAGTCATTTTTCCTTGAACCTCTCTGTACTCTCCAGGACCTTAAAATTCCATCCATCCTTCAGAAACAGTTACCTTA
Organism: Mesitornis unicolor; assembly: GCF_000695765.1. Classification (NCBI taxonomy): domain Eukaryota; kingdom Metazoa; phylum Chordata; class Aves; order Mesitornithiformes; family Mesitornithidae; genus Mesitornis; species Mesitornis unicolor. The sequence goes on from NW_010162841.1 coordinate 24,772, forward strand.
CACATGCAAGATTTTCCAGCTTTAGTGGAAGACAGTTCAGCAAAATCAATGAATCAAGGTCTGCTCTTACTTGCACTCATGGAAGTTTTAAGTAATTTCAGAGATGGAGTTCATTAAAGTTATAATGCTGTTGGTGAGAGTTTCATACCTTATGGAGATTTTATATCAATGTAAGATTATTGCCTTGTGTGTGAATTGTCATGGCCAAAAGTAGTAAAATACCTTTACTCAAGTAATATAATTCATTTATTTTCGTAGCAAAACAGCTTTTGAAGCAACAGGAAACAGTTCAGAAATCTGTTTTTCTTCCAGAAATCAGAAAACGGACTTGCCCTTTAAGACTGGTTGTGAAAGTCAAATCCCCTAAATTATAAGCATAAATAATATATGGGAAGATTGACCTTCACAGAAAAGAAGTGGATGGGAAAGCTCTGGAGGCTGAAGCTCAGGAGAGGAAGAAACTCCTGCTCCTTGCCTGCACCTCTTGGTGAGCAGGCTACAAACCAGCTTTGTCTGAGGATGCATCCCACATAACTTCTGGTTAGTGGAACTGACCAGAGAAGAAATTGAAAGGGTCTTTTCTTTAAGAGGGCTGCAGTGTGTGTTTTGGCAGCTGGTACCTTCTCTCTCCTTACTGCCCTGCCCCTTGCCCTGTGAACTGTAGCTAATCTGTGTCAATTCAGTGTGGTCATTCCCATCCAGACGCTGCTCCAACCTGAGACCAGTTCAAGTGGAGCACCCACAGGACAGACTTGTGCCACTGCTGATGTTACACTGACTAGGTGATCTGCAGGACTCTGCCCACCTGAATCCAGACTGCAAGGGGGAGAGCAACTGTTGAGATGTGGGAGCAGCTTTTTGTGGAAGAGCCTTTTATTTGTCATTCATCTGACTAAACTGTTGCTGTGTTGAGGTTTGTATGCCTCGACAAAAAATGAAGTTTTCCTTGTTCTGTGCATTGCTTTGGGATTTGCAACAGGGAAATATTGCCTGTTAGGGTATCCAAAAAAAAGTTTTTATTGATTAAAAAAATTGCTGGAGAAGGGCTCACGATGGCCATGTTTGTGGCTATAATGGAGATCCAAGGCTTTTGGGAATGTTCACAGTATCTGAGAAAAGGATTACAGCTAAATATACCTGCAGGTGGAGAAAATACTTTTGTCCTGATTCAATGACTTACTTGTTTTTCATCCTTATTCAAAACACTGGAACAGGTATTCTGAAACAATCAGATTTAATTCCATCCTTACTCTTTCAGTTTTCAGCTGGATGTATTCTTGATATGGTCTGTTGAGAGCTGCAGAAAGGAACACTGCACTTTGAACTCCACCATGTCATTTGTACTCAATGAAGTTACCAGCTGATGGCATTTTACCTGCTGAGCTAGTAAGTTTCAGGTAGCAGAATGTCCCACTATCGTGCTTCACCCTCACCAGGAAACTCCACAAAAAGCCAGCAAATTTGTTAAGGACAGATACAGACTCAGCTCATAGTTCCTTGAAGATTTTCTCTCCTGCAATCCTTCTGTTACAACAGCCCTTCATCCTCGAGGGTGCCGTGGCCTCACTCCTCAAAGGTATGTAGGGACATAATTAAGTCTCCTTGGCTTCAGCTGAAGGAGTCTCAAAACCTAACACCAGCAAGTCCAATAATGTCTGAAGGTTTGGACCCAGCCTTTAAGTCTTTGCTCATGTGTGTCATCCTGCTCAAATTCTGTGGGACAACTCGCATAAGTAAGTGTCTGAACAGCTCACTTTCTTTGTGTTGCTTGTTAGTGCTTGTGTGCTTCAGTATTCAATGTGTCTAAATAATCACACAGCATTTTTGTTTTTATTTTCATAAAATACTTGAATTACACTCAGATGAAATATGCCTCTGGCCCCATACAGATGTTTCCAGAGAGCCTAATAGCAAACAGATCACAGGGCAGAAGAGCGCATATTCTTACAGTCACTTCCAAGCCTAACTGCTCTTCAGAGTTCTGATTATGAGAAAATCCATGCTGCCGCTGTTGCTTTAACTGTGATGTTAGAATGAAAACTCACTGTTGCATCCCAGGAGGATTCAGGAACACTGACTTCGCTGCCCATCTGAAATGGGATAATGTTCTCTATTCCTATCATATGGGTATCAGTTCCAACTTGGAAACCAGCCTCCTCTCATAATTCAAGCTGGGACTATACTGATGCAAACCTTCTCAGATATTATAAGCCAGTATGAGCTCAAAAAAAGAATTCACTGCTCAAGGCCAAATAGCTTCAAAGCTAACAATCCTCCAGAGTCAGTGTGAAAGTGTTGAAACTGTCAATGTCAACTTACACCATGCATAGTGAGTGTAAAACTTCAATAATGACATCATGGAGAAAAGGACAAAGGGCAGGCACTACACAGAGAAGTGCCAGTGCTCTTCAAATCTTTGAAACCTTCAAGGATTTATCTGGACTAACACTTCTATGCGTAGTCATTGGGGTCTTAGGCTATACTGATTAAGGATTTAGCTTATTCAAAGGCTCTCACTGATAGCAAGGATGACAAGGTTTCAGCAGTTATATTGGATTCCATTAGCTTTCACTTAAAAAAACATACCCAAAAACTCTCAGGATCCTGGTCTTTTTTTTCCCCCCCCGCCTCTCATTTTCTTTCTTTGTGTCAACCTTTATTTTTTTCTTTAATACAAACACAAACACACACACACACACACACACACACACACACACACATTAATATATATTAATGTCTGGGTTTGATTCACAAACAGGTTTTGCGGCACTTACGCTCTCAGTTCTCAGAATGCAGATCCCAGAAGAGTTGAATCAATTCTTCAGGAATTCCCTGAAGCACCACATAACCTGTTCACTCATTTCAGCTGCACTTGGGGCAATGGATACACTTTTAAAAGGAGGAAAATGTATTAGAGACAGAGGGAACGGTGTTCCAGTTTAAGGGAAAAGAAAAAAGAACAGCTAATCAAGAAGGAAATTAGAAATTAAGACCCAGTGTGGTTTTGGTGTATGGGGTAAGAACATATACTAATGCTCTGAGTGCAGACTATGGATGTGTAAGTGCAACGGAGGACAAGCCATGCTTTCTTTATACCACGGTTTTCAGAAAGTCAGCGTCAGAAGAAGCGCAAAGAGATGGATGAAGGGAGCAAGCACAGGAGTAACAGTTCCCTCTCTCCTCCCTCTCCCTCTGCTTTTTGTGAGAAAACAAAACGGAGAATCCATGTTGTACTGTGTGCTGTGCAGACATGCAATAATGGTTTAAGCCCCACTCTATGTAACTTCCTTGAAAAGAGATTATTATCATCTCTTATTTAACAGATAGCAAAAACAAGACAACGAAAGATTATTTTAAAATATTTAATGATTTAATTAGCTTTCTGTTATTCAAGATCTTGTGACAGGGTACTGGATGCAGGTCATCTGACTCTTAACCTAGCACCTGAACCCTAAGCTTGTTCTCTGTTATTTGCAGTTGCCTTCATAGTTTCTACTTTCCTCTGGCTCTGTTGTACGTACCATTGGTTTCCTGCCATCTCAGCTGCCCCAGCACCTTTGGCACAAATCAGTTGCTTAGCATGGGTCTTACTCTGGTGCCCTGTAAGATGTGCTGATATACCCACAGCACAGGAAGCTCACAAATCTGACACAAGGCCCATGAGAGAGCTGTGACCCCCTAAAGCAGCAGGTGGAAGTCAGACAGTGATACATAAGAATATCTGAAATGGCACTAGACATCTAAGTTTGGGCAACATAAATGTTCCACACTTATTTCGATGTTGCTTTCCCCAGGAGTTGTGGGAACTGTTGCACAACATTGCCAGCTGCACAAGCCCCAAAGGTCCTGATCTCACTCCACAGCAGTGAGGGACAGATGTCTGCTTCTGAAATATTTCAGTTCAGGGACCCCAGTGCAGACTTTTACAGGATTACCTAGGGTGTTCTCTAGGATTACGTCCCTTGTCATGGAAAGAGCATGCGCTCATTCTAGAAAACAGTCTGTGCCGTTGTAATGATACAGTCGATGATGCAGCACAGAGAACTTTTTTAATCCATCAAAGGCACCTATGTGTACCCTGTGATTACAGTCCAAGTAGCTTTCCATGTATCAACATCACTCATGCGAGACAAAGACCTGTCAAAAAAAAAAAGCCAGCTGAGAGTTGTCCCTTTGTCACACACAGAGAAATGTGAGGTCTAATGAGACGGTGGGACACAGTGCAGGAAGGTGCAAGATTTTGCAGTCTTGCCCAGTTCTGGACTGGGAAACAATAAAGCTAGATCTGTGGGTTACTCAGCCCAAACTAGTAAAGTTCTGCTGAAAGGCAGGGTGTGTACTTCTAATACAGTTATCCTGCTTTGAAGATCTCAGGCAACAATGCTCTGTGGGATAGAGCTGCAGATCTGCACTAGCACAGCGGGACTATGTATAGTACTGTGGGCAGCAGCAGCCTGGATGTTCTCCATGTGGTTTGCTGGTTCACCTGGGAATGGGACCAATACACAGCCACAGTGCTCAACTTTTCTTGGGTTTCTAGGGAGAGATTCAGATAATTGAGTGAATTCTGCAGTTTTTGGTCCAAGGGCTATCTGACTTCTGTACCACCGATGTCTGCATTTTGGCCGCTTGCAGAATTTGCCTCTGTACCATAGAATCTCCTACTCCAGGTGCACCAGAAGGCCACTGTACTGCGGCTCGTGACCTCTGGGCTTTCAACAATATTCTGAGGGTTTATTTTCCCACTTTCTTATTATTGTTGTTGACTTAAACCAACTGCTTATTTTTCTTGCAGCACTTGTTCTCCTTAAGAAAGAAATTAGCACAAAAGGAATGAAGGGGTGAAGGGTTATCACAACCATGGGAGTGGACAAGAAGGAGGGGCAGGTGGGAATAGTCTACCTCTTCTAGAAGCATTTCTCTTCTGTGCTAATGTACTTCTTGTTTTTGCTGAAGGGACTGCACCACAATGCTGAATATTTAAACATTTATGAGGCAGGTTTCACATATATTCTGTGAAGTGATCACCTCATACGTGTTTCCTTTTGGGGTTGCTATAATAACTTTGTACACAGACACCTACACAGCTGAGTTAGCTGCTGCTGGTCTGTCTGTTTTTTCACTCACACTGAATTTACATCCACATTAGGTCACTGACTTCCTTCGATCTACCCCAGATTTGTATAGTGAGATCAGAACGGGGCTGTGCTGGAGGAGGCTGCTTTTTCATTTTTAAATAAGGCCTATACAGCATGAGGAACCTGCATCAAAATCAGAAAACTGGTCCTGCAAGTGGAAACCTCAATAGTTAATTTTCACCATGAGTTAAGACTTTAGAAACTTGGTTTTGTTTTCCTGTGAGGAAATAATCTTCCATATTCTTGACAGAGTTCTTACTGTATGGTGTTTATGTGCCCACTTACATGCACTTTTTCTTACCAGAGCCTGTCATACAACACTGTTCTGCTGTCTAAGGATTCACTGAAATCCCCCCAGGGCAAAGAGCAAGCACAATGTGGGACTGCATTTGAATCCCACTGGAGGGAATAAATACTTCTTAGTCACTTAAAAACCTGTGCTCATTCTCCCATAAAAGTTATCAAGCGCATTGTTCTCTCCCTCCACAGCATTCCCTAATTCCATCCATTTGGAAAAAAAGGAGACCAGACAAAAAGTAAAACTGAGGGCATCTGCTTCACTGATAAACCTGGCCATTAATCCACTGAGACAGCTCAGGCACATAGGGATTTTAGGAACTTCCTTCCCTGACTAATGTTTTGTTCTGATGCAAAGTTTTAAAATTAATATTGCTAAATACTAACCTGCAGCCTGAATCTCACCAGGTTTTCTGCAGTTGTCCCAGTATTTGATGTATGATCAACCCAAATTTTGAAGAGGATCTGTCACTGGCAGTCACACCCTTCTTGTTACAACAGCACAGGTGGGACTGCAGCAACTACACTTCACAAGTGGTGGGGGAGGGTGGACTGTCATCCAGCCTCTGAAGGGCAGCATGGAAGTCAGCAACCAGCCCAGGGAATTAATTTATAAAAGAGTAAGGCCAGATAAGATACACTGCCTCCTTCTAGCCTCTCAGCTTACAGTGAGTCCTGGCATAGTAAACAGCTGAGAGAGGGCAGTCACATCTTTCCTTCAGTCCTACATCCAGGGCTTACTGTTTTGGATTTTTCCATGACTCTATAAACTAATTCCTATCCCTGCCTCATATACCTGGCTGTATCTCCTGTTCCTTTTCCAGTGCCTTCTGAGCACTACCCTCTCCTTGATACATCTTACTGAGACACACTCCTCTGGAAGCATTACCCCAGCTAGGGATGTTTGAGTGATGAAAGGCCTCACTAGCATTTCTGGAAGGGTTTTGTAGCTACCAGATGCATTGAGTGGGAGTACCACAGAGAAAGCACCTGTGGTCTATCATTTAGGTCACTCCCTCATCATTGGAATGGCACTGACCTGCACAACCTGAGACCTGTCCTCACAGCCGTTGCATGCCTCCCCCAAAGAAGGCTTCCCAGTCTTCACAGCAGCATAGCAATCTGGTTTTTTGCTCCCATCCTGTGGGCAAAATGAAGTAAACTAGATAGTGTCTATGAAAAATGGACAGGGAAGAGATTAAGAAATGGTGCTTAATACCAGAGACAATAGTAAAGAGCTGAGGGCAGCTGCACACCACTTGAGATTTCAAATCTTTGCAGTAGTTTTGAAAAGCAAAGCACTCTGCCCCCAGAACACAGTAGGACACAGGAGTATATTCACAAGACTGGTCTTATGACTCTAAGTAATCACAGTCTTACCCATTGTGTAATGTCATCATTGAAAAGGCTGGTTGTACTAATAGGAAGTGATGGCTGATCCCATTTAGAGAAACATTTCTAAGAAGCAGCAAGCGGTATAATATCAAGAGGACTTTTAGATTTTCACATCTCTTCTCCTGGGGGTGCTTGGAGATAAAGGGGAGGTAGGCAAGGAAAGTAAATGTTTACTTTCTTTTTTTGGTGATCACTAAGTACAGGGCTGCAAATGCAGTTGCATTTGTCCTATAAATCACATAATCACTCAATAAAAACAAGAAAGGTGTGTAGCAACAAGGGAGGATGAAAGAGTGGAAAATTCTGTAGGCTAATTATAGGAACATTTTATTTCCTCTTTAATTTTCAGACATTCCATAGTGTGTACGTGGTGATAGTCTTTATTAACAAATGTAGGATGAACTCAGAGCAGCTTGGCTAAGGGAAAGGTTTTTCAAATTGTGTAAAGCTGGACTAAGTATACAGTTCTCATTGGCAAAAGGTCATTAGCATGCAGATCCTACCACTTCATTTACAGATGTTTTACTGGAGGTCATATCCTGCTTGATTTACATCACTGTTTTAACCATTGTTTGCTCTGGCTTCTCCCTGACACTGAATTATGTTAGAATGTCTTTGGTCTGCAAGATATCTTAAAGCCTTAGTAAGATAAGGTCTGTAGCATATATGTTATCTCAGAGACAGAAAAGAGTAAAACAAAAGCAAAAAAAAATACTAGTTGCCCGTAGCCACAAGAAGAATTATCATTTGACAAGAACTGCCAGTTCCTAAAAATCATGTCTATATTATTATTTTCTTGATCTCCCATTTCAAAGTCTAGCCTAGCTCTGCACTGGTAGAAAAATCCTGTGGCTTCTCCTTTCCTGAACATCCACCACCATCCACTGTGTTGCTGCTGCATGTCTGTACTAGCTGTTCTTAACTATCTTCTGCATGCAAATCATCATCAGCATGTGACCCACCCAGAAACAGCCCCAGCATGCATATGTTCTCGGAAACAGGAATTATTTCTACTGATCAGTCTTACTCAGGAGTCTGTGTTCACCCTGGGTCTCACTGAGAACAGTATCTTTGGGTATAGTTGAGCTTTGTGGGTTTTGATCTGAGAGACAAGCCCACTCTTGCCCAGATGAAATGGACTCACTACTGAGGACTGAAGCCACCATCTTTCTGAAGTTCTCTGCAGTGCATTTCAAAAGAGGAATATAGAGACACACTTTCCCCCTATCCAGTGGAAATAATGGATAGAAGCTCACCTCTGTCTTGTGTGGGCCACTTTCAGAGGCATGGGCTGCTATAGTCTCATTCTCTTTTCTCTCTGTAACCCTTGTCGCACAAATGAGTTCTTTTCATTCCTCACTCATGGCCTCTGTGAAAGACAGCAGTAGTCTCTGTGTCCTGTAATAGGAATGACTGACTGACTGATTTCTGTTCTCCCCTTGTGCACCCCTGGGAACCTGGAAGAAAAAAGGTGGAACAACCAGCCACTCAAAAAACCCCTGACTATTTCAAAGGTTAAGGAGCAGAGCATGCAACTTCTATGTGTTACAGATGACTGGGCGCTGCAATTCGGATGTCTTGTTCCCAATACTTCCTTACTATGATTGTCACAAGGATGACAAAGGGTGGCAAAGGCAAGCCGTTCTCATTAAGGACTTATAGGGGGGATTTTTGTGAGGAGAGTATCACACTTTCCTTTTTATGTAGGATGACAGTGCTTGGGAAAACAAGACACAGTGAGCCTAGCTTAAGCTGTGTCAGGGATAGTAAATGTGCAGATTCAGAAAACACACTGTGCATACCCACATGCACATAAGTCAAGCAGTCTTTCTGCCATTATCCTGGGCATTGCTAGCAGTGGAAGGGGAATGCTCACACTGCCTCAGTGTCAGTAAATCTGAATTGATAGTGATGCTCTTATTGGGTAAAAATGACCACTGCAGACCATGTGCAGTTTGTCTTGCAGGTCAGCTTCTCTCCAGCTCAGCACACTTTTTAAATTTGCATTTCCTTCACCCTCTCCTAGAGCATGGACAAAAGAGCTGCTGATCTTGGTTACCAGTACCAAAGGATTTTAATATTCCAGTAACTCCACCTGTCTATATCCTTAGAGATATGGTCTTCTTTTTCTTCCCTCCCCTTTTTGCTAACCCACTCTGCACCAAGCCTTTACATCTATCTCTACTCCTATTTCTGGTCTTCTATGCTTCTTGTCCATGGGTTCCTCAGCAAAAGAGCAACATCAAGAAGCCCCTCTGAATTAGAAGGAGAGCTTAGCACAGACTCAGTTCTCATTCATTTCAAGCAATGCTGCTACAGAGCTCTTGAGTGTATCTGTCAGCTGTGCTTCACTATTTCAGACATGACTACAACTGCATCTTCATCGTGCTCCTGCAAGGGCTAGCCACAGTTCCAGCAATGCAGATAACTTCGGACAGATAAGGAAGAATGGTCTTCTACCAAAAATGTGCCAGTCTGTGACAAAATAAACAATTCCTTCATCTAACAGATGCATTCATTATATGACTGGTGCAACACAAAGGAGGGTGGAAAGGGAGAGACAAGATTCTCTGTAAAGCTCCCTTCTTAATTTGCAAACACTCTAATTCATACAAGATTACATCTTTTGAAGTCTGAATTTGACCCAACTTCCATTCCAGCATCAAATCACAGCTCATCTTATGTTGTCCATTTTTATCTGGTGCTACCCTCTGAAGCTTTGCCTACCCTAGGGATAAAGTTTTTGCAACTGAAAAAATAAATTAATAAACCCCTGCACTTAGTGGTCACTGCTTCAACCCCTGGGGTGCTGGTAAGGCTGAAAATCTTATCACAGATGGAAGCAGTAGTCATTGCTTTAAACAATGGTTTCTGCCCTCTCTAAGTCATGTGGCACAGCAGCTAAGGACATTATGGAACAATCATAGTACCTTAAGCCTTGATATGTCAGCATCTCAGGGTTGCTGTAAGCAGCACTGGCAATACTGTTGAATTGCATTTTGCTTTCCTTCTTCTTTCTTCCAGTTTTTCCTGCTCATTTATAAGTTCAACATACTAAAAAAATAACCTCGCAAAACTTTACGGTGTTTTTGCTGGCTCTGAGAAGTTGATCTACCAGGACTGGTGACTGATATATTGAATTTGGCCCTTGCAGTAATAGTTTAAATGTTATAGCAGCTTTAACATGTCATCTGTTAAACTTATTGGTGATGCAGCTGTTCAATGTGCAGTGTGGGTAATATTTACATGATTTACTGGGTGACGTACAGTTTTTGATTCAATAGTAATGTATTTGATTCAATAGGTGATGCATCTAATTCAACCAGGAGTCTATCTAATTCAAAAGTGATGCATTTGATTCACTAGCTGATGTACCTGATTTAGAAGGTGATGGATCTAGTTCACTGAGAATGATTCCAATTCCCCCATGCAAGGTATTTACTTCAGTGTGTGATGAATGAGCTTTAATAATAATACATATTTCTTCAATACTGGATGTATTGTCTTCAATTTATATCCCAAGCTTCCTGAATCTGGAGTGGAGTGACACCTTGCAGCCATGATTCAGGTGGGGATCACAAGCAGTGTGAAACTTTAGCCACTAAAATAATGGGACCAAATTATGTGATAAAAGCTGTGCTTCCCAGATGAAATATTTTCACCAGATGTGATGTGGGGATACAAATGCCCTGTCACTGCTGCTATTGCTACCACAGTACATGACGAAAATCCCCAAATCCATTTACCTTTAGTGTCATTGCTGGGATTACATACTCAGTACTTATTTCCCCAGAGCTATGTGAGCTCTCAAATAGCAGGATCTGAACTAGCAGCTCCACTCACCTCATATTTGCTTGTGCTTTTATTTTGTTAGAGGTTAGCAAATATTTAGCCCTGGTGAAAATGGGGGAAAGGGTGTTGGTAATGAGCAGTATTAACTAGATAAGGAGTGTGGGGACTTGGGCCTGTACAGCATACTGCAAGCCATTATTTCTGCACTGGGATCGTATCCTGGTGCAAACCTCTGGAAGCTTTAGTTTCAGAAGTGTCAGTCTGTTTCTGCTGGGTATTGCCAACCCTAAAATAATTTCTGAGTAGGTCAGCCGCTTTGCCTTGGGCAATCTCCTGCCCACCTCTGGCTCCAGCTCCAAAATTAGTGCCGGAATCCTCTCTTTGGATGACAGTTGAGATATTTTGGTCATGCAGGTTATGTTTTCAGCCACAAATATGGTAGGAACCTTTGCTTGCACACTGACAAAAAAAAAAAAAGGAACTCTTTTTGGACTTAGGTCTCTCATCTGGGCAGTGACCAGCTCTGGAGTTGTGGATATTGTTTATCACTTGGGCTACAACAGTGTGTCAGTAGTGGGGCTTATTTCAGAAAGTCTGGGCTCAGTCATTGAAGAAGATAGTCTGTGAGCTTGGGTGCATGCTTGGTTGGGTGTATCCATTCACAAACAGTTTTTTCAGTGGGATATCAGAGCCCCAGAAAGCCACTTCAGTGTCCAAAGCAGCCCTCTTCTTATCCCCAACACATGTGGCTGCTTCTTCCTTATAACCTTTCCCTATGCCTATCTCCAGTGAAGAATTACTCCTCCTGGGTGGCAGAAGCAGCAGCTGCAACATATCCAATATATTTGCCTCCATTTTGTGCTCCACTTGGAAGGGTCCCCAGGGCAAATGCTTCCTTGTTGTGCTCTTGTTACTGCTGTATGAGGCATATTCATTTTCTTGTGTGGGTGCAAGTATTCTTCTTGCACCCACACAAGAAAATGAATATGCCTCATACAATATTCTTCTTGCATTCATGGCTGATATGCCTGCCTTTTAAAAATTACTAGGCAAATAAATGACAAGGGATGTTTGTAGTGTTGCTATACAAGCCAGAGTCTCCAAATGCTGAAAAAATTGTGCTAAATACTAAAATAAGTATCTAATCCAAAAATAAATAAATAAATAAAAATTCTTTCACACTGTATTGCTCCAGGCTGTGTCTAGAGATGTACTGAAGTTGTTGCAGGAGTCTTAAGTAGTCAGCTTTTTTCTATCCACTGAGTTTTCAGGGTTGAGAATTGTGCACCTCCTTTTGGTATCATAAGTTCAGACAGAATACATTAACACATTAGTGTCTGATCTGGGGAAATAGGGCTGTTTTTCCACCTTTCATTCCTCTCTATATATTTCTATTCCTTGCTTTCCTCCCTTCTCTCTAGTCATGACAGTGACTGAAATCTGTGTTTTCCATTATCAGATATGTGGTGACATCCATCTGCTTCTCTTTAATGCCCAGTCAGTAAAATATGTATTCTGTGCTCAGAGAATAAGTGTATTAACTGTGCTTTGCAATTTTAATGAAGAAAATGAGGAGAAATAATAATGGTGTAATGGCGTGATGGTGTCAGGTCTTACATAGAGTTCGAACTTTGGGTACTACTGTGAAGTACTGCGGATCTGCAGTGACAAAAACTGCTGCAATACTAGGTTAGAGCTTTAATACTCTTCACCTCTGAAGTGGTTCCACTTGACACAACATACATTGCCAGCCCTTGTTGAATGTAACTCTTGGTAAGTGGAGCAAGCTCCACTTCTTAGTAAAGAGAAAGCAAGCAAAATTCAGGGTCTCAAGTGCCTGGCATTTTTTAAATTGCCTGGGTCCTCTGGAGGACCTAGAAGACCAAGAAGGCAAGTATTGCTTCAGCTAGGGTATCTGCATGTTACAGGAATAGGTATGTCTGTATGAACAAAACCCACTTTTCCCTTTTCATGTCATCAGGTACCTGCTCTGACCTCTACTGGTGTCCTCTCCTGCCCAGAAAGATATACAGCCCTGATTTCAGGTTTGGGTGCCATTGAAATCTCCATTAAAATGAAAAGAAAGTAACAGTTATTGTCTTGAATTTTTCTCCAAGTTTTTATTTAGCTTTATTTTTAATCAAAGAATTTAGCCATTAACTCTGAGGCCAAAATAGGCTGCATTGCAAGGAGCATTCTGCCAGTTCACTCCTGAGCAGACTTCAAGTGTTTGGTGGGCTCCAAGGCCCCAGCTTCTGCAGTTAATGCCATTTTATATACAAGTGAATGCCATTTCCAAACACTCCTCTGCTTCTTTTTGGTAACAATTGAGAACTGGGGAAGAAAGAGGGGGAAAGGCACATTGCCTCAGGGCCAGGAGTGACTGGATATACAGCTAATTGTTTTGGCTACTTTTGAAAAAACTTCTCCCAGGGGTTGAAAAGCTGATCCCACCAGCGGGCACATAAGCAGATGAATTTGTCTCAGGCTTGATCTGTGCCTCCCAGACCTATAAGAGTCTTTGCATGTTACAGGGTTTGGAAACTGCAGATGATGCATTCTCTTCTCCCGGCACAGAAGTGCCATAGGCACTGTCATTAGTTGAACACTGCCATTTTTACAATTACAAACCCTGCCATGTTGTGCAGAGGAACTGCACCTGCTGCTTCTTGGGGTACTGAGTAAAGCATACTCCTGTGATGGCCCTCAGAGACCCATGCACAGCATAGCTTATTGAAACAGATGGGGTGAGGGAGGGATGCTTCATCCACAAAGCACATTTGTCTAAATACAAGAAGAATGAAAACACAGCATTTATCACTGATGCTTTATCTTAAATCCAGTGAAGTTTGGAATGGAGGAGATGAATGCTGTGCTTCCCATGGTGTAGTACACGAACACATAAAAACTCCTTCTTCATTCCTCCTTGATTTTTAAGCACATTCATTGCTTAATTAACCCACAGAAAGCAGCCAGGCTGCCCCTATGAGCAAGTTGAGAGATAAAGCAGAGCACTTAAATCACTGTGAGCTCATTCTAGCTGTGCCCTTTGCCACCATGTAGTGGAAGCACAGTGCAAAGCCCTCACAATGTACAGATGTTACCCTTTGAGCCTTTCATTTTTGAAACCTGGAACAGACTACTGTTGTCCTGGGCATTTCTGTGTTTTTCACTTCAGACTATCACAACATTCACAAACTTGAGAGGATCAGCTCCGTGAGGTCTGGAGATAATTATCATCCCTGTTTATATTTGTGGGGAAACTGAGGACAAATTGTATGGTGGTTATAATAGGAGCCAGAGGTAGAACCTGGAACTAAATTCTGCTCTCCCACCTTTATCTGGGTCTTCAAAATCTATTATTCTACCATGAAGTGAGAACAACTCTGTGAGGCATTCATTGAGATTGATGAGGAGCAGCAGGTAGCCCTTTCCTCTCTCATGTGGTACATTCTGGTTTGAGAATAAAGAACCTTTTCCCTCACAGAAACTCTCCCTCTCATGCTCTTTCCTCTAAGGCAAAAGGGAATTTTCAACCTATTTGACACAACAAGATGCTTTAAAGACAGTATTATTTTTGGGCAGGCGTTTATCAAAGTTCCTTCTTCTCTGAGTTTGGCTAAGGCTCATTGCTCTGTTAGTGCTGTTATGGCCTGGTTGTATAGCTGGTTGTTAGATATTGGACTAGTACAGGTGGGGAGAGAGAGCCTAAATCAACCTGTAAGAACACGTTAGAGCATGATGATAAATTAAAGGAGTAAGAAA
>NW_010162841.1:39169-58208 GCF_000695765.1 Mesitornis unicolor
CTTTTTACTTTCTCAGGTCCCACGTCTGACAACATAAACCTCCACACCCGCTCTGAGGTTTGTCATCACTGGGGCTTCTTGGGAATTCTGTGCTTTCACTGTCTGAGAGAGAAGATTAGAATTTCTTGGGACACCGGCTCAGTCTGCTCATAGTAACCAGGACATTGAGCAGGTGGATGAGACACTATGAGACATCTCTTAGGTAAGAGAAGACTAGGTGGATGGCTTCATCCACAAGAACTGCAGGATTTTGCGGTGGGAGTCCTTCCTCATAGCTCTCCTTACTTTCCTGGAGAGAAGGAGTAAGGATATCAGTGCTTAAATGGAATCGTTAGCCTGTTAGATTTAAGACAGATCCTTATCAGGTAAACAACTGCACAGTGATAAGCCAAATGATATTTATGTCTGGCACACAGAATGCCATTATCCCAGTTACACAGATTATAGTCACTCCTGAACTAAACACATTTTCACTGTTCTGATCATAGCATTTCTGTACAAACTGTCATCTTCTTTAAACTTGCTGAGCAATTAGAATGGCAAAGTAGCATATTTTCAATAGGAAAATTATCAACAATAGTCGAGGCCTCAGGATAGCAACGGGATCATAAAAGTAACTCAACAAGCCAGCTGAGAATTTCCCTGGAGAATTTTCCCAGCTGTTGGCATGGGGGACATCTCAGAAATATGGCCAGGAGGTGGGGAGGTAAGAGGTGTGTACTGTGGCATAGTCCTTGGGGGCTATTGTTTGTTAAAGCAGCCCCAAGGTTGCCCTTAATTGTGCTGTGGGCTGAACTGGCTCCTAACCAGCTGCTGGGGTGTGAGAACTACAGATATGGTAGAGGAACCTTTCTTGCCTCCACCTCCCAACTGCAGAAAGCACCATTTGGCTGGGGTGCAAGACTGAGTCTCCTGGCTTATTCTGGCAGCTGAGCTCCTGTGCTGTGCTATGTCACTGGATCCTAGCTCAGTCCTGGGGCAACTATCAACCAAACAAGCTGGATGTCTTATTTCCATAACTTAGACCTCTCAAAAAGTAAGCACACACATGCACACACACACAAAATTCTGATGTGGGTGTCCACATGTGCGCTTTGCAAGGCAAAATGGAAAGTAGGACAAGTAAGACAGTAAAATATTCTATAATTGACATGCCTCTTCTAGGGAGGTGTTAATTAATCATGAAAAAGAAACAAGTTATCTTACCACACACAGAGACAGAAATCATACCAGACCCAATGTTTTCACCACTCTACTTGCTACTGTTTTGTGCCTCCTTCTTTTCCTACTTTTTGGAGAGCTGCACAGATGTCAGTTTTGAGAAATTCACGTGTTCTACATTTTGCATGTTTCCTCTTAAGTGAATATATCTAGACCGACACTAGGTTTCTGTACATATCTGTGAGATATTTAAATAAACCGTGTCTCCCTAGTAGCAGGTCCACTCCCTATCCTTTTACCTTTGTGGGACATGTACTACTGACGTGACATGACACTACCTAGCAGAAAACCTCTCAGTGTGTTTTGCAGCATGGGCAGATATCTGTTGCCCAGGACTTGAGCCATGCCCTTAGCAATGCCACAGCGGGAAATGCAGTTATTGCTGCATTATCACATAACTAATCAGTCAGAAAAGAGCCATTGCCCAGTTTTCTAAGCTTCTCTCTGTCCTGTATCAGTTGCCATCTTTCCATGAAAAGTAATCTGTTCCTAGCAGTTACATATTAGCTCAACCAAGAGTTGGAGACAACAAAGTGGACGTTGACATAAGCAAACTTCAGGTGCCAGACGCTGTCTGTGGATAGCATGGAGCACACTAGTCTGAAAATGACAGTGTCATAGGCAATTACAACAAAAAAACACATCAGTAAGCCAACACTCCAAATTACCTGACTTAACACAGGTTAGTGCAGAATGGTAATACTTTCTGCCCTTTATTTTGGGTTGCCTTTTGTACATGATTTACTGGAAAAGACTTCCCTGTGAGGAAAATAAGAAAAATACACAGGGACTTTTTTGATCCACTAAGTTGTTCTGACCACTTCAGGCAATCCTGCTGAGGCTTGTCTTACTGCAAGTGCGCCATAAACTCCCACCTACCTCCACTTCATAACCTCCACCCAGCAGAGGCCCTGCTGCTTATGCTACACCCTAACACAGAGCCGGAGAAAGTTTATGAAACAGGGAAACTATCCAGGAACAAAGTTGCTTTTTTTTTTTTCCTTCCATTTTGCAGAGGTAAATAAAAAGTCAAGCCCATCTGACAATCGGAAATGGGATTCAAAGCAAAAATAGAACCCCACATCTTGTCAGATATCCAAGTTTTTTTTTCTGGTGAGAGATTTTCATAAGAGCTATAACCTCTTTTGGTGGGGTTACATCACCATTTGATCTAAACCCCCACAGTAAGACTACATCTAAGCTATGTTGTAAATGTCTTTTATTTTTATATTTCATCTGAAGGGAGTTGTTAAAGTGGGTTTACAGGGTGGTGGCTCTTTGAATAAAAGACATCAGGACTGAAGCAAAGCTCTGCATGACACTTAATTTTCACTCTAATAAGCCCTCCTAAAACATTACAAGGTTTTGTTTTTCCCTGAACTTGCTTTCCCTTCCTGCACGATTATTCTTTTTTAATTTTTTCTCCCTCCTTTTTTTAAGGACACGTTTGAGGAAAATGGTTTTATTTTTGCCCAGATGACACCACTTCTCTTTTCACCCTAAGCCAGATGTGATCCTCTCTCTGAGCAAAAGAAATCTCTCTGAAGTATTTTTTCAAAGCCATTGCTTTTATTTAGTCTTTTTTTTTTAACTGTTCTTCTGGACTCTCTGGGCCCTTTAGCTTGACTTTTGTCTGTGAGGGTGGGAAGGGATCCTCCAATATGTTTGTGCTCAAATGTTAAGGTCCCTTTGGATGTGTTCTCCAATACATAAAAAAGTCCTGTGCTGGCTGAGCATAACTAAGTGTGGGACCCTTCATGATCACCTGGAGGGGTCATTGTAGAGCAAACATGAAGTATTATCTTTCCTAGTCCCAAGTGCTTTTATTGACTCATTTTGCCCTGAATAACAGACAAGAAAGAAAATGTGGAGTACAGGCTTTTGGCATGGCAACTCAGATCTGAGACTAATTCCTCATAGTCATCAAACCTGCCTGGATTTTCTGGGGGTTTCTGGGGTTTTTTTTGAGAGTCTTGTTTTCATTCTGGAGAACAAAACAAACTCTTATGGATTGTGGACCTTTGTCATCTAGCAGAAAAATGCAAGAAAAAGAAAAAATCTGCCTCATTAAAGAAAAGGAAGGAATAATATCAACCTTTACAATCCAACAAACAGAACACATAAAGCCAAAGGAGGTCCATCTGCAATGTGATATACATCTGGAGAACAATGTTGTCAAAATGCAGGGAGATTCTGCAGCAATTAGAGTGAAAGGAATTACATGTTTGCATCTCTTCGGAGATGTGGGTTTGAAAAGATTTCAAGTATGTAAGAACAGCATAGGCCATGTTCACATGGCAGGCCTGAACTCAGAATTCGGTGTTGTAATTCAACCTAGGGCTTCTGGATTATGGGATACACAGAAATTACCAGCTAGATGAGATGAGAAATATTTTTCTCTCTGTTAAACCAAGAAACAGTAACGAGGTTCCTAAAGGAATATTATTATTGCAGCAGTAAGGTATTGAAACTAAGCACTCAGAAGTCAGTAAATTTCATAAACAGATTTTTTCCTGGAAGATTTATACAACCATATTGTGTATTTATTTTTGATTTTCAATTTCTTTGTAAAATGTGTATTTTAATGGATTATATTTGTCATTAGTGCACACTGTAAATACATATACAGATTCATAGCTAGCACTCATGCAGAGCTGTACATAATCACAATTCTCTACGAACATACTTGCCTCATGCTCAGAGTACAAGTGGCAATTCCTGAATAAAGAGCAATGCAGATCAGACTTGTGTAACACTCAGAACCATCTGTGCTCCTGGGGCTGTAGAGTGCAAATACCTGTCTCCTTACTCCAAAGTACTTCTAGTCTGGACTGTTCCAATGCTGGTATATTCAAGCTTTCATTAAAATCAGCAAGAATAGCAGAAGCCGAGTATGTGCACAGTTCCCTAAAAATACAAGGGCTTACTGCCCATCTGTCAACAAATAGAGTCTGTAGAGATACAATATTAATTTGATTTCTACCATAGATATAATCTACTTAGATACGAGCTATTCTCTTTCATGCTGTCCTGTTAATATGTTTGAATATACACCCTTCCCCTGCTTCAGAAAACTTCTGTAAACCCACCTTTCTGTGAGGCATGCCAGGTGCTGGACTACTCCCCGAACTGTGGGTGTTCTTCCTCAAATTATTTTGTTTGTGTTGAGTCATGCCTTCAGGGCCTTATCTTGCATTCCTTGCACACCCAACGCTCACTGAAGTTGATGGAGATACAAAAGGCAGGCCTTTAGCTGTGCTGGGATCTACTTGAGCTTTCTCCTTATTCTGTCTTCAGTGTGGGCTCCGCTGCCCTAAATCCTGAGGACTGGGGACTGAGTGAAATTTTTTCTGTGTGAGGTGCAGCCTCTCTTCCTGAGTTCAGCACCCTCTGTCCCCTCTTTTTTTTTTCTTTTATTTTTTTTTGGGGGGATAGGAGGGATCTGTATAAGTATGATGTGTGTGCTGCTGTCACAGACACCTCTGCTTTTTGAATTCAGCGGGCACTAATGTTTTGTTTCTCAAACTACTTAGATGCTGCTATCCAAGACACTGAAAAACTCTCATTCCTTCCACTTAACACCATCTGAAAAAAAAATTACTGCTTCAATGTTTGTGGTATGTGTATTATATTATAGTCTTCGTGATTCTTTCATATCTATCCTTATTAAAAACAGACTTAGCAAAGTTAATTAGTGGTAATTTGCATTCAAGCTATTCATTATTTACTTATCTTTGAACTGCAAACTGTAGGAATGCCATTTGTTCATTAAAATTCCCAATCTTTGCCCACTTTCCCTTTGATAGCATAGGGGTTAAAGAAACTTGTGCTTAGCTGCTGACTAACCATTCTCTGCACACTGCAGAGATGGCTGCAGGCCATTATTTCAGCATTAAAAAGTAGTTAATATTGAATGCCATGAAGTTAAATTTGTGTTCATTTACTTATTATGTTGGAAATCAGTTGTTCATTCTGAACAGATTTCCCAGCACTACTTTCAGCCAGGCTCCACAGACTCACAAAACATGTGGTAAAAATACTGAGAAGGTGAGGAGGTTTGAAACACGGTAAAAACCAGGAATTAAACAGATCTCTGAAAAAGACATTGCTGCAACCTGCTGCCCTGGATAAGGCTTCTTTAATTATCACAGCCACGACCTTTGTTAGTTCCTTTTAATAGCACAAGGAGAATAATATCTGCTTTTTTTTGTTAACTGCTAATCTCTGAACAATTACACATCGGTTAGTTCTTCAGAAGCTCTTACTGTGTTCTGTTTGCAAATATTCTAAGTTGAAAAGGTGCAGTGGCAATTGTCTTGCCAATAGGGAAGAATAAGGACCCATTTCTTAGTTACTCAATGGGAATGGTCTCTGAAGTCTTTCTTTGGTAACTTGACTATGCCTGTCTAAGGTGCAGGAGTGATACCTCCACAGCAAGAACCACATAGGCAAGACAAGAAACCACTGTCTAGAAAAGTAACCACAGCAGAGGGCTCCAAGGCTGGCCAACTCCTGGTGTGCTGTGTGGACTGAGGCAAATAATCTAGAACAAGTTTGGACAGTTAGTGACTACTCAGGGATTGCTATTTGACAATGCCTCTGTTTGATTTTTTCTCTTCCAATGCAACCTAAAAATGATGACATCTAGCACTCCCCCCCCCTTCCCTCTCTTGAACTAATGAGCAAATAAGGAAAGAAAATTAAAGAATAAAAAATGTAAGCAGTGATAGGGTGAGATCAATAAACTGTGGATTGCTCGCACTGAGTGAGCCTGAGTAATCTTCTGCATATTGCGTGTTGAGTTAACTTGCAAGAGAAATATGTTCCCTCTTATTGTCCTGTGTCTCATTGTGGAAAAGGAACCAGGGACTGCAAATTAAAATACCCTTCATGTAGGTTCTGAAGGGAGTGCCCAGGAATTCTTCTGTTGCCTCATGCTAGAATTTGAATGGTCTGCACCATTACAGTATAACAAGAATATTTCATTATTTTCTTCAGCCTGTAACTTATTTTGTCTTGTTCCTCCTCGCCCCCAACAAAACATCCACTGAAGATGCTCTTGTGAGTAGCATCAGCAAAAGGTGCTACCCTACATCAGCTCAGGACTCTGCTGTTTCAAACTCACTGCTACAGGGCAGAGGTGAAAGGTACATGAACAGTAACTCATGTGATACTACACAACATGCTGATATAATAGTGCCAGAGATTTCCTGATATACACACTGAAGATTATTAACTGGGCACATACGGGGCTAACAGAAGCTCAGCCAGAAGTAGACAACTAATGACAATGTACCATGTTTATAGACACTTTTGCATCACATGAGCTTTGCACACATGAGAAGTCTCCGAGTCACCAGTCCAGGGAATGTACTGCTCTTAAGGAGAGATCCTTTTCTTCCACCATCAAAGACTTGGGCTAACGCTGGTGAGCAGCAGTTTCCCCAGATCACGTAACAAGGAAGAAAGGGTGGAGGTCTCTTCATTCCCAAGGGAACCTATAAGAAAAGTTAGAGCAAGAATGAAAAAAAAATTATCAACGGTTGTTAGTTTTATGTGCAAGCAGTCAATTTCTGTGGAGCATGACTACCACAGTGATAGTGGGTCTAAGTTTGGGATGCACTCAGCCCACAGATGAAAGAAAATAAGGAAGTTTAAGGAAAAGAAGAAAACTCACAGAAACAGAGTATTTAACATTTATATACACTTGTAGTTCCTACTCTAGAAAATACCAGACACCTTCTACTGAGCTAGAAATGCTGTCCTCTTCTTCTGGAGACTGGATATGACAGAGAAGAAAGTGAGGAATACCACAGACTTCAGTATAATTACTCAGATAAGAACCCATGTTTACACCTCCCTTGCTAGGATCTGCCAAACCAAATTAGTAAGTTGGGTTTCCAACCTACAGCTGATGGAATTGTATACTTCACACTGTATATATGGTGTTGATAGCTGCAAAATAGGCTGTATTTTTTTCCTGCATCCTGAAAGGAGAAACTTACGCTTAAAGAAAGGAAGCTCATTTAAACTCTGCATGTAAGACCATTTTCTCAGCAAATGATGTTTACTTATTCTTTACTTCTAAGCTCTCAAGAAAGACACCAGTTTGTCACAAAGGGGAACTGTGACAGCTGAAGAAATGAAAGAATTTGTGTGCTGGATTGACTTATGTTTGCATAAGAATAAGCTACTTTTTAATCTCTTGAGCTTCCAAAGGAAATACTCAGGAGGGTCAAAAGAGAGTAATTCAATTACCTCAGAGATTCACAAGAAATTAGGCTTCAGTGATGCCTAGGATCAGTTAAATTTATAGGGAACGTGCTTCAGTCAGATTTTTTCACAGTTATACAGTGAAATTCTGGCGCTATTTCCATTGGCTTCAGTGGGATCAAGATTCAGCTCGTGTTAGCCGTAAACCCAGTGGGCTGATTCAGGCTATTGTTAGTCTTCTAGAAAAGGACACTGATTCCAAAATAATCTTTCTGGATGCTATAGACTTGATTTTTCTGACCTCAGTTCCATCTGCCAATGTATGCATGGCTACAGACCTAAAACAGTAAAATGGAAACAACATATAATGTTAAATATAGCAGCATTTGAGTGAGGATTTTGTTTGTTTGCTTGCTTGCTTACTTGTTTGCTTGTTTGTTTGTTTAAAAAGTTTTAAAACAATTTTTAGTATCTTGGGAACTGTAATGTTCAAGGGGAAGGCCATGGAAATACACAAAAAGAAAAGGCCATGTAAGAGCATGAGAAAGAGTCAAATTCTGATCTCTAAGCACAGAATCAACCCAGTGCTATGAAACAAGTTTTCTCTGGATTTACACCAACGTAATGTGGCCCAGAGTGTAACCAGTTGTTTTGTCATAAGCCTAAAAAGATATCACTTTTCCATGACATCTCATTTTGGCTGCAATTGCACATGCATGCACCCACACATATGCACTCACATTCTCTTCAATAGCCTTTCAGTCATGCCACAGAGCTGCATTGTTTCTCCTGGATAAGCTGTGCTTAAAATTAAATATTACCAAGGTTTTTGCTCTCTCTCCCTCTGCTGCGGGTGCGAGACGGTTCATATCACAAATGTTCCACAGCAGGTTAGTGGGATTCAGTTTCAGCTAACATTTATTTTGCCAGCTTCTGTTCACTTTCATCTCTGCTTATGAACACTATTATCTTGTTTGTAATAATATATATAGATCACTGCAGCTGTGCTCTGCAAAATTCATCCATTTTTTGAACTTTGCAAAAAAAATTTCTGAAAGTCTTTTAACACATTATTGAGCCCTATGAATTCACCCACCTTCTCAGCCTGGTCTCTCATACAAATTCTAAGCAGGCATGCATCCGCAAACCTTTCACTGAGAATGGACTATCATGTTTCTAATGTAACCTCAAACTCAGTGTGGTTTTGTCCTTTCACTCAGTTGTATGCTGTTTTTTTAAAAAAGGATTGTGTTACTTCAGCTCCTTTTCTTTTTGTCTGTTCCTATTGTTAATTTTCTGTTACGAGCATTACCTGTGGCAGATGGATAACATGTCCAGCAGGTCAGCATACTGTGCCTAAACTCTTCTGTCACTTGCCTCGTGGACTGCCATTAATATTATTATCTAACTCTTATATAGCCTTTTCCTACCTCACAAATATACAGCTTCCTGTCCTGGAAGCAGTGGTGCTAATTATTGATGGACATTGGAAAAGCTATTAGCGTATTTGACATTTTCTTTCATGAACTTACAGGAGCATGCTAAGAGGCATGCTGTTCTATAGACATGATGTAACCCCAGCAATATTTGTACTTCGAGATACAGTCAGCCTAAAGAAAGAAACTGGTCTTTTTAAACAACCTGTGCAGTATAGATGCCTTGAAAAACAGATGGAAGGGTGTAAAGAGGCAGGACTAGACTTGAATTTACACTAAAATTTCCAGCAGAAAATCCTCTAGTCATATGTTTCCTATGGTCTGACCCTATGGCTTTATTCTAGAAAGGCAAACAAAGCAAACTCTTGGCTGTAAGTTCTTAATGTTTACCTATCTCCCTATTACTATTGTACAGCTTACAATGGAGCTATTATTCCAGAAATTGAATGGTGTTACAATAATTGACTTCCTTACTAGTTTCCCAGTCTTCTTCCTCTTCAAGAATCAGAAATCATTGAATGACTAGGTCATAGCTCTATTCTGCTTTTCTCATTTTGAGACAGAAAAAGGCAGACTAACTTTCAAAGCCTCTACCCTAGGCTTTCAAGAAGGCAGAGCATAAAAGAAAGAATTGAAAAGGAAACAAAAAGGAAATGAAATGGAGATTCAAGTAGTTTAGACCTTGTGCTCAGCAGTCCACAAGATCAAACTCACTCCTCTCCATGCAGCAGCTGGTATCAGTGCTCTTGCATTGTTCAAACAAGTTCCACCATTTAGTGAGCTGGGACACTGCCTTCTACCGCATTTCTGTAGAGGCCGCCTCTCCAGTTGCGACTGAAGTGCGCCTTCCTGAAGCAGCTCTGTGTTACTTCGACAAAGCCAGACAGCACCTGTCCTTGAGGCTAAACAAAAGGTAGTAAAGGGAAGGAGAGAGTAATCTCTCTCAGGTCTCTGTTGCCATCAGTCTCCTTTTATATTTCATTTAGAGCAAAACGTGAACAAAGAAAGAGAGTTAGACATGCACACTGTAATAAAAATCCATGACTCGACCATGCATTCATAATTATTTTATAAATAAATGGCTTCTGGAGAGCCACATCTGTCTCTTCCCACAGAATGTATGTCTTTCATTAATGTATTACGGGCCAAATGAAGCCAGCCTGAGTGCTTTGCTTGCATCTTGCTCTTCCTCTCCATCATTGTCCATGGATAGGTTTTTGTGGTTCAGAGAGAGCTGCAAGCCCCACACGTCTCTGCAGGACTGATGGCTCGTCAATAACATTAGCCAGCATTATGGGCTGCATCGGTGTAGAACAGAATCAATATGGCCAAATAAAAAGTCTGATCAGTTGACATGACCATCTTCAGCAGGGCTCACGTTACAAGAAATGAGTTTTTTTAGGAAATCAGCATCAGCACTGCTTATTCACCCCCACACTAAGAAGCCTTGACGAAGATTTATTGTGTCTTCTTTTCTTAGCAGTGCAGGGTAAGCTGGTAAAAGTGAAATAATCATTCAGGTTAAAAGAATAATAAAGACCAGACTCTGCAAACACTGCCTGCATTTTCCTAAGAAGCTGGAAAGAGCCGCTATAGGGCATTCCCAGTGTGGAAGGTAAGCTGTCTGCACTAGGAAATAAAAACAGTTTAGGGACCCAAATACAGGAATTCATGCCCTTTGCCTGACTAGATTGCATTCTGTTTTCCCACCCTCTCTTTTTTTACTGAAGGGACAGATTCAGCACTCACTTCTACTTGTGCAAACTGGCTAAAAATAGGATTGTTCCAGATTTCTGTCACTTTAAGTGAAAGGCGGCTTTGGCAGTCGTGCCTATGGCAATGTACACATCTTAAAACAAGTTTCTCACTGATGCATAGCTTTATCTATGTGGTAATTACAGAGCAGTTTTGCAATCATCTCCCTTTCTCTTTCTCCTCACCCCTCTGCATGCAGATTCACTCACAACAGAAAAGCAACAGGGATGCGGCTATCAGATATTTCACTTTTATGAACTGCTGATCATCTGTTCTTATTTGTCCAGTCATCTGAGGGAAACCCTGTTCAATCATATGAGGGTAAAGCATTAGTGAAATCATTAGTGTGGCATGGTCAGCCTAATAGGCCCATGCCTCAGCCATTTTTTTGCAGGCAAACATACCTCCTACATCAGAGATACTTCAGCAGTGTTGTTTCCTAAACAGGTAAAAGAACATAATTGTATCTTGGAGGCAAGCAGCTTGTTTGTGAATGGGAAGATGGACATGTTAACTACTTTCATCCCATTTTGTTAGAATGAAATCACTGGGAAATGCTCATAAAAAAAATAAATCTTGAAACAAGTTAAGTGTTTGTTCAAATTAACAACAGAATCAGAGGAAATTAAAGGGTCCGGATCCCACAGGGGCCTTCACAGACTAGACATGAGGAGAGGAACAGAAAGTTTGATTCAGGCTTTTCTGCCATTGCCAGGAATGACTCGATGCTCGCAGAGCCATCTGTGGTGCTTATACACAGGAGTGTGACAAACCTGGAGATCCCCTCCTGGCCTTCACTCTCAGCGCAGGACTACCAGGTCACTCAATACAATCATGGACCCTGCCAAATTACATCTCATTTTCTCACTCTTAGGCATGTACAGAGATGCACACACTCTCTACAAATTTAATAATGGGAAAGGAATTCCGGATTTTTAATGTTAGAGTAGCAACAACTTCAGTCAAAATGGAGGCCTACAGCAGTGTGCACAGACAAGTTCTTCATCCCCAGGAGTCAATGTCAAGCGCACATCAATAGTGAACTTGCTCCTCAGTAGCAGAGTTCACCTCCAAGTTTCCAGTAATCTTGGCTATCGAAAAAGAGGCCCAACAGAAAAAAATATCTGGGAAAAATAGTCCAGCATCTGTGCGTTTTGTGGTTGTCTTTTTTGTTGCTGCATAAAGAAAAGTAAGGTTTTTTTTACCAATCTAGATTCTGAACACAAAGTTGGTTTTTTGGCCTTTTTTATTTCTTTTTTTTTTAAATTGGAATCCTGCTGCAGAATATTATTAGTGTAACATTAATTTAAATGATTTATTAAAGTAAAAAAAAAATAAAAAAGAGTCAATTTCTATTAAGATTCCACCATTTACAGTGATTCAGGTGAATATTCTACTCTCAGAGCCCCAGGATCTTGGTATATAACATCCTCATTTGTGTTAACAGAAACTTTACTCCTTTGAATTCACGAGAACTGAAAAGTTTCACCAGGCGCACATGCTCTGTATAGATAAGCAGCATACAGCAAACATATTCTTTTAAAAGGATTATCACTTTGACAGCTGTTCAGTTGGGGTGGCTTTTTCTGTCCCCTGGAATTCTCCGCTTGCCCTCTTAACTACACAGAAGGTAAATCTGTATAATACTTCACAGCTGCCTTTATTGGGACCTGACACTGAGCCTACTGGATGTGCTTTCCTGGTACAAAGCACCTCGTCAAGTTTCCTGCTCTGAATGCAGTGAATGCAGCTGATGAGCTGTCTTATTAAAACTTATGAGGAAAGGATGTTCACTCCATTATTTTCTGAACTACTGGATATGCATGGCAAAGCTACCGAACTGGTCAGTCCCTCAGAGCTCCCTACCTCAAACACAGGCTGCATGGTAACGTTTAATAACACATTGCTCCCATGGTGGTCACCATCACATTTCAAATTTTCTTTTCTGATGCTGTCTTTTGCTTCATCGGTGATACAATGATGTTTCCTCATTACTGCAGACTGAACCTGAGGCTTGCTGTCCTGCTGGCACTGAGCATGCCAGCAAAGCTCCTAAGAGTTTTACGCTGGGGCTCTGCCACCCCTCTGTCTGTAGTGATGGGAACATAGCTAGGAGCAAGACCTCCTTGCACTCTGCCCGGCTCAAAAGGAAATGGCAGAGCAGTATCATGCTTTCTGGGGAGCCCACCAAGCCCTGAGAGCAGGAGAGAGGCTTAAGCTCAAGGCACCAAGCACAGGAGGGTTGGCGTGGCACAGATGTTCAAGGAGACCAGAAGCTTTACACCCCCTGCCCAGGTTCCTGCAGAGGGAACAGGAGCAGAGCTGTTACCAAGAGGAGCTGAGGGAGGCATGTGGGCCAGAGGCAGGGCCAAAGGAGGGCTAAGCTGCTGCAGCAGAGCTGGGTTGAGAAAAGCAACCTTCTTCTTGAAGAAGAGGATACAATGGTTCAGTGGGGCCAACCTCAGCAATGCCATATATGAAGTGTGTACGCATCACCTTCCCATCAGTAGAAGAATAAGCTCTTTTCTCAAGTTGGTCAGGTAAGAACTGCAAATAAATTTCTTTTTCTCCACCACCTCACTGAAGCAAAAGACATTTTGCAAGCAGCCTGCTTTGGAAAATTGCTGGTGCTTAGACTGGAAGAACACAATTAAAAGACACAGTAAAAATTGACAAATCTCAGTATGGAGAGCTGAAAATACATTGCAATCCCAATTGAACTATAAATAAAAAACCTAAATTAAATAAATCTTGCACAATTATGGATTAAAATATGTTTGGCTTTAATGACTTAGCATACGGACTTTGACTGTTGAAATGGTTGCTGAGACCACACAGCTTGCACAGGGATGTAATAATAAAAAGATGCCTGATGCTGCAATGCTGTATAGGGATGATGAGGGAAGAGGAAACAGCA
This sequence comes from Mesitornis unicolor, assembly GCF_000695765.1. Taxonomy (NCBI): domain Eukaryota; kingdom Metazoa; phylum Chordata; class Aves; order Mesitornithiformes; family Mesitornithidae; genus Mesitornis; species Mesitornis unicolor. The sequence goes on from NW_010162841.1 coordinate 52,712, forward strand.
TTTTGCTGGTTTTCTGGTTAGCTCTCCATCATGGGCCCTGCTCTCTGTGCAAAAACTCTGCCCATATAGCTTCAGTAGCAGCAAGCAGTGTCAATAATGGACTCAATAATGAGTGGAAAAAAAACCCAACCCAATAACAACAAGACCTCTGGGGAAGTATTAGCAGCAATCCAATGTCATCCAATGTTGGGAAACTGCTGGTCTTTCCTGATGGCAGCCTATCATCCATAGGCTGCAGCAGGATGCTGGGCTCAGCAAGATGTGAGGTGGCAAACCCCCAAAGGGTCAGGCTTGATGGATGGCAGCATGCTCCTCTACCGCAGCTCAGCAGAGCAGAATTTTGGTGGCACAGGCCTGCCCAGACAGCTGTGGGGTTTGGAGGGAGATGGTGGCAGGAAAGGTGGGCACCCCTCCCTGCTCCATCCCATGCTTGCCCCAGCCCATGGCAACAGGTCTGGAGGGTGATTGCAGAGTGCTGTACTCCCCTTTTGGATGATAACAGGGATCTGAACATTTTCCATAGCTACCACTTTAGCTGCTGAGCCAGGATAGCCTCAGCAGTTATCGCTTCCTTCTTGAGAGAGGTGGGGAATGGCTGCAGATCCAGACCACCTGAATGGCACTGATGTGGTTGGCCCCAGATGTCCATTGTGCTGAACTGATGGTGCCCAGAGCTCCTAGGGCTTTCCAAATCTGTAGCTGGCTGCCTAAGCCCTCACTATGGCTGAGTAATTAGCTGCACTAAACCACCTCTCTGAAGGGGAGGGCTGAGCCTGAACACAGAAACAAACAAACAAAATCCTAAGAGAATAACTTTTCTTGCAACAGTAAGTCGGAGCATAGTTTCTATCATGCAAGCAGCTCTGTGAGAACTAGCTCAAGATGTGTTTTCCCCAAGGTGTGAGTCCTGTGTTGGATAGCAGCACTGAGGGAAGAGGTTCCTGCAGTTGTTCCCCTCTCTGCAGCCATTCCCACGGTCAGTATCCAACCTCCTTTTCCGGTCCCCTACTACTCACATCTACCATCTTGGCATTTCTAACGTTTGCATGCAGTCAGTTGGCACAACACTCATTCCTTTAGGGAACGAGACTAGTAAGAAAATACCAGTCTACTTTTTCAGGCCTTCCTGCTCTCTGTTTCTCCTACTTACTTTGAAAATTATGGTAGCTTAAAATAATCTCTACAGTGCATCTAAGAATTTACATGTAGTGCTTTCTTTGAACAGTTTATTTTAAAGGTCTCCTGATTTAAAATATAACATGTGAGTATATTTTTTTCTCCTTCAACAACTATTTTTGGAAGATTTGAAGCTGATTCTATTGGGATCATGATTACTTAGTGGCTTGACTAAAGCTATTTTACAAGTCAAGTCTGATGTGTTACTTTGAATTGAGAAGTTTTCTCATCTTATCTTTTACAGAAAAAGCCATTCCAAAAAGTAAGTGTTCAATGTGTCCAAAAATTCCTCTTTGAAAACTTACCTTAACTTGACATATGGCTGTATTTTGCAAGCTGTTTAGTCACCCATTGGTTTTTTTTTAATTAGACATAGTTTACCCTTTGATCTCAGTGAATTAACACTTTTACTGATCCAGAGGCTGTGAGTCTAACCCTCATGGTTGTTGACACTGTTTTCTTATGGCCTAGCATTTGTAATCATGCAAATTCTTGCTATAGCTTATTAATTTCTAAAATGTTCTCAGAATTGATTCCCTGACATACTCTTTGTGACTTAACAGCTTTCTCTGACTTTTCTGTATGGCTTAGCTTTTAGAGCTTGCAACAGAGTAATGCAAGGTTCACATGAATTTTGGCAATTTGCCATCTTTTTAGAAATGTCTACTTTAAGGTCTTAGACATTGCAGGAAAAAAAAGGGAAAATAAAAGAGAAAAAATTCATTGGAAAGCTTTTTTTTGAGCTGTGGCCAGCTTAAGAAAGACACAGTTTTTGGGACAGTATTTAGTGGATTTGTGGAGAAACTTGAAATATGGTACACCTCTTGACCTGAATTATTGTAAGCCAATATGCAGTGTATATATACCATAATGAAATACTCCAGCTGCAGTTTACATTTCATTCATAGCACTTATCACTGGAATCAGTGGACACTGACTGCTGTAGTATGTCAAGCGTTTGACCTTTGTTATTCTGATCTTAATTACAGGTCTAGGATATGGAGGCCATCTCCTACCATCTCCCAGGCATGTCAGACTCCATTAGAGTCTTCATTGACTGGGTTGAACACACCCAGGCCAAAATGGAGGTCAGTGCATGTAAAAGTTAGGTGAACAGATGCCAGAGGCCATGGGAACAGGATGGAAAATTTTACACAGCAACTGTTATTTTTTATGTCTTGTGAAATCACAGGAAATAACCCAGGAGCTAGGAAATAATTTTTTAAAAATCCAAATCTTCAAGTTTGTCTTTTCTCAAGTCAGAGATGATATTCCAGACAACCTGCATATTTGATAGCTCCCAGCCCCTTTCCCTAATCATTGAGAAAGGTATGTTGTTATTATTAATCTCCAATGAGAGGATGAGAATATCTGTCTGAAGTGTAATCCAGTGCATGACACCTCCTGCAGAGCACTGAGGACAGGACTACTAGAGTACAGTCTTTGTGTATGTCCTTTGCCTTATATATCATAATTCTAAACTTTTACATAATTTTGATGCTGCAAAATTCTTTATTTTGAAAGGAAAAGGAAAATTGGAACTGTAGGACGCAAAAATGTGAAATTACGAGAGTGCTTTGAATTTTTAATATCACTTAAATTTGAAAGACTGAAGCTCTCTAAAAACTTGTAAGTGGCATAATAATTTCAAATTGCTTCATACTGCACATGCCCAGAGCTCTGATAACCTCCACACTCAAATGCTTATAAGTTTTTTTCTTCATGCATTCCAATAATGTGAAGCCACTCTCTGCAATGTAGAGTGTGTGATTCATAATTATTGTAGCACTTCAGAGTTCTCTGTGCCTCCTGGCATATTGGAAAGAATTCAAACTCTGTTACAAAAGATCAAAATATATTGGACCAATTAAATCAAGTGCTCTAACCAAGAAAACATAAATGATCCTAAAATGTATGATTAAAAAAGATAAAGATAAGAAGGTGGGGCAGCTGCATAAGAACATCATCTTGGAAAGAAAGAAAGAAAAAGGATTTCATATAGCAAGGATACTTTTACTGGCCGAGAAAGGCCTGGTAAGAAGCAGAAATTACCATCAGATACAGTAAGATGATAGATATTTCTTTAAGACATAAGAAAATGAGTTGGCAAGATGAGCACATTTACTATGTGCTGTGGTACAGATAGGAATACCAAAAGGCCTTGAAATTATCCTCGTAACAGTCAGCTTACTTAGTTAAATACCACTCAGTATAGATGAAATAAAATGGAAAGCAAGTCCAACCCCTGCTTTTGCAGATAAACATATTTTAGATCTCCTCATAAACTGTTTCAGTCTCTATCATCTAGCTAGTTCTTATTTTGGCCTCTTCTGCTGATATGGGAGGGCTGATCCAGAATTTCTCTGCTCCAGCACTTAAACTTGTTTCCTCTTTCCAGCATAAAATTATATATAGCTACTTGCTTTTGTCAGCATACATAGCTCTTCTTTTTTCCTGGCATTTACATGTCGCTCCGTTGTCCTATGTTTATGCAGCACAACCATGCGTCCCTTTCAGCTCTCATTTGCTTGGCTATGAAAACAAAGCTCTTTAAAGCTACCATCATAAAAGTGCCTATTTCCTTTTCTGCAAGCACAGAAAGCCTTTCCTTGAATTTGCCTTTCTTGTCCATGATCAATTGAACTATATGCAGTACCCTAAACAAAGGCTGGATTGGGTTTGAGGAAGTAGCACTGGTGCTGTCCAGATTCTCATGGAAATTACTCATCTGATAAACCCTCCAATCACACTTGATCTTGAAATCCTCTGCACTCCTTCAGGAAGTATCTTGGTGTTGGTGCTTGGTCTCTATTTACCCACTGAAAGAAGAGTCTGCTCTTTGCTTGAATTTTGCAAATCTTGAGTCAGCTTCACCTCTGGCAAGTCTGACCTAGTTCCCAAGCCTCTCAACTTCCAAAACATGCATTTTGGGGTGGCCAATTTTGCTCTTTTTTGTAAATTCAGTTTAGACTTTTTTCCCACTACTATCATTCCTTTTGACACCATCTTTCATGCTGGTGGGTAAATATTTTTCCTAGGTACTGCTACAGTGTTTAAGAATGGATCTAAAAATGGTGATCTGGATCCTGCATCAGCAGCACATTGCTCTGGAGGACTTGCCATGAGAAAGCAACCTCAAGCAGTGCAGGAATCTCCAAAAGGGACATTGGATGACTACAGTGTGGCAAAATGCTCAGAAAACTGCAAGCATCTTGATAAGCCAGTGTTTGGGACTATTATTCCACTGAGATGCACTGCCAGTTCAATGGCATCACCTCCACAGGATATTTTGCCAAACTGTGTTGGTCATTGTGGGAAACACTTCACCTTGGAAGAAGCTATCATAGGATCAGCAGTGTAGTGCTGGGAGAGCTGAAATCTAGCTGAAACACTGGAGCAACAGAAAGGTTATAATAGGATTTTTATTTTTTTGGCTAGTGGCACTAAGTTGCCACCTGAAAGCGGGGCTGTGCTGGGTGTGGGGATCCTACAGAGACCACAGAGTACACGCAGCATGTAGTTAACTTGGCACTGCTGCGACAGACAGGACTGTAAGCAGCAATGCTTATTTGCTCTGACCGTCATTTTGTGTTCTTCTTTACAGAGAGGTTTCAGCTAAAGGTCACGGGAGAGCCACTGTATATTTTTTCTTCAAACAAAATCAATTGAAGGACCTAGAACACAATAAGTTATGTTGCAGGGCTGCACTTGCATGTATTCCCATTGGAGACCTATGAATGTGAACTAGCACTGTTGGGAAATCTCTCCAGCTACCCCAGTTAATCAATATCTGTTCATTATACTGTCTCTGATGAATATCGGTAAGGATTGGGTAAGCATGAGTCAGGTGACTTAAAAATAACTGCAACTCACATAAGATCAATAGAGGATGGGGGTTTTTTCCCAGTATTACTTCAGGCAAACTAATGTACTTTGTATCCCTCTCTCTTCTTACCACCCCTTGCTCATTGTTGGTATATCAACATCACTGTAGGAGTGGATTTATTAAATTAGTGGCACTTAATCTACTGTCATACTGTCAACTTGCAGGGAGTGAACAAGCAGACAGCAAGTTTTCAAGTGGCCCAGTGCGCTTTGACTGGCTCTCACCCAGGCAGTTAGCGCAGACGGGTGCCAAAAGCAGCCTTTACTGGGTGCCTGCTAATATATCTGCACTGAATATGAAAACTCTATGCTAGAAAAAAATTTGTTTTAGGGGAATTCATGCCAATTATAGATGTGTTGTTACTGATGAAAAGATTATAATTATGCTTGGCTTCCATGCTGAACTACATTAACACATCTATGACATTTAATAACA
>NW_010162842.1:0-3155 GCF_000695765.1 Mesitornis unicolor
ACTGGAACCTGGGGTTGTTCCTGCCCAGAAAATATGCACTGAAATAACATCTTTTCAGGGGGGTGGAATAAGAAATGTTTTTATATATGCACAGGTGAGTGAATTTAGCTCAGGTCCATGTCATGACCAGCCCTCCCACATTCTAAATCGCAATACTGGGACTGGATGATGCTGCAGCATAGATTTTGTCTATGAGAGTCAACTGAAAAACAAACTTTACCCTTCTGGGAAAGTCTGGACTTCAGTCTGCAAATTCCCAGGTGAAGGGTTAAAATTTGGCTTAGCCTAAATAGGAGCAAAGAATATTCTAGAACCTGGGTCAAACTGAGCAGGTCTCTACACAACTCCTTGGATAATACATGCCCAATGAAACAATTTTCTTTTTTATTTGCAGTATGTTTGCTTTGAAAACCATCATCCACTTCAGGCAGGCCCTACTGCAGAAGCACGTACACCAGAGATAAGCGTCTTGGACTGCGAAGCTCTAAAACAGGCAAGAGAAGTGAAAGATGAGGCAAAAAACCAAAAATACAGAGCAGTGAATTGACTTGCTCAAAATCACACAAAAGAAATAATCAGAAATTGCAGTGACTCCCCCTTTCTCTTCAGCTCTCCTCCTCCTATTGCTAATAATGCCTACGACAGCCTATAAAACCAAGGACGTATTCCTTGGAGCTTGCAATGGAAGCAGGCAAGCAGATACCAACAGGCTGCATGACAGAAAATGGATTGGTCAGAAAACAAAACACTTCTGAAACACTGGCTCTGCTTCTGAAACAGTAAAAGGAATATTCCTTGTCAAAAGCCAGCGCAGTCCGAGGAAGAATTAGCAGGTGAGGAGCTCAACTGTGGTAATACCTAGAGGATTCCTACAGCAAATTCCAAAGGCAGAAGATTTTGCAGGGAGACAGCACAGAAGGGAGAGATCTGTGCACAACAGATGTCCTGGAAAAGCAGCGTCTGCCTTAAATCTCACACAGGACAGGATTTTTGTACAGAAGAGAAAATACTTGGTTTAGATACACAATAAGGAAATGGAATGACAGCAAGGTGCAAAATTAAGCAGTGGCTTTGGATGTATCAAATTTGCTTCAACTGGCCCTTATTATAATTTACACTTAAAGACAAAGAATAAACTGATCTCTCCTCAAACTGACTTTCACAGGTAGTGGGGAGCAAAGTGCTGTATTTCTTGATGAAATGCAGGCTTTACAAGTCACAAGAGCAAAAGCAGTGAACAAAGAAAATATTTAATCTTCTTTTCTAATGTAAATACTTGTTTTGGTTTGTCTGTTAAACGCAGCTCTTGACAGAGACCTTTGGTTCATATTGCAGCTAACAGCAGCTCCTCAAGGAAACAAGTTCTGAACACCCTTATTTTCAGATGTTTTAAAACATCTGCTTGAGCAATTCAGTTCCAGGAATCTTAAATCACTGCCTATGACCACTTCAATGTGACAAAACATTTTTAAGGAAAGATGCTACTATTTCAAGAACCTCACAAAAAGGGGAAAGATGTCCTCCTCAAGAGGATTTTAAAAGCAGAGCCTACAAAAAAAAACTATTCTACTGTGTAAAACTGTACTAACAAAATCATTTTACAGAGATCACGAAGAAATAAATATACTTGAGGCTTTGAGTAGAAGCAGCAGGATGAGTACAGCAGTACAAAACAGATTAGTAAGAAAATAAAAATGGTGCTTGAAAGGAAAGCCTGATCAATGGTTAACTTGGCAGTCAGCAGCAGCAAAGGAGCAGAAAGGGCTGGTTGTGCTGGCAAACCACAGGCACCCACGGCAGACAGCGTGATGCAGTCATGTGAAAGGCAAATGTGGCTGAGGGATGCATCAGGAGTTGTTTCCAATGCGCTAAGGAAGCATTAGTGACATCACACGTGGCCTTAATCTTCCTTGAACATCGAGCCCAGGCAAACCCGGGCTGGGATGGATGAAGGGAAGCACTGGTGGAGCACTGAAGGCGCTGTCACACAAGGACGTTTTATGTGATTCAGAAAAGACACTATGGATTTGAGAGGAAAAGCTCCTTAGCTGAAGGGCAATACTTGAGTAAGTTGGGAGGAAATGGGTGGAAACTGGTTCTAAATACACAGGCTTCAAGTTAGAGCAGGCTCCTAGCTGCTGGAGTAATGTTTAAATAAGAACAAAGCCTGAAAAATTGGCCTTTTAAGAAACATGACAACCTCTCCTCAGTAGAAAGGACATTTCTATTCTAGCCTTGCGTGTGAGGTCTTTCACACAGAGTACATTGTACATTCCTGCATCTATGACTGAGAGAGCATCCAGCACACATCTTGCATCTCTAAATGCCAATCCAGGACTAGATATTACAGAAATTTAGATAGAAACTTAGGAATTTTAGATAGAAACTTTGGAATTTCTGAAAGCAAACAGAAGAAATTCAACAACCCTGACAAAGCTGAAGAAACACACAGGATTAAATTCAATACTCAATATTTTTCTACACACAGAGAAAATGTCACAGAACAGAAAAAAAACCTCAGCTTCCTTTGTAACGAATGACAAACCAGATTCCTCATCTTGTACTCATTTCTTTGCTGATCTGACAGTCATTTTCTCAATGAAGTTCAAGTTCTGCTATTACCAACTCTATTTTGGTCTAACTGGACTTTGACAGCTGTCTTAGCTCTGTGCCCTCTGCTTTTGACTGAGACTCTCGTGAACAAAACACTGTGAGCTTGCGAATGAGAGACGTATTTTTTAATGGATTCATGATTTGAACCTTTATGGTCCACTGTTTGATACCTAGAGAAACAATAAGCGTGGCTGTATTCTTATGTAGCCAATGAAGTCTGATGCTGCCAAATGCAGACCAATCCCACCAAAGGAAGAAATCAAATCTACAATCCCTAGGAAAATGTCCAAGCCATCTTGGGCAGTACAGCCATCAGCTGTACTTATCCATCTTCTGTTTTCCTCACCCATGGTACCGAGAACAATGAAGCTTCAATACATTTGGCTCCTCTCAGCTTAGCAAACACTGTGGCTATTCAACACACTCCTCTTATCAACAGACAAAACCCATCAGCCCCAAAAAGGGTGCTGTGTGCTGCAGCAGGGCCAGGGCTCGGGAATATTTTTTAACTCAAATATCAGGCAATTGTTTTTTACAGGGAA
>NW_010162842.1:3186-10474 GCF_000695765.1 Mesitornis unicolor
ACAAGACCAAAAAAAGAAAACCTGATGTGTAAAATGAAATAAAAAAATAAAGTAGAAACAATAATAAAGCAAAATGCAACAGGAAGACACCACAGAAATATCTACCCCAACTGGGGTGGCTCTGTTGCTGTTATTTAAAGTTAAAATTAATCAGGTTTAAATCTTCTGCAGAGGTTTAATACATTTCTCATGCACGCACACAAGTATTTTTCCTGAACGTCACTTGCAATGAGTGGCACTGATGTGACTAATTCCTCTAAAAACAGCTTTCAAATGATCTATTTGAAATGTTGGCAGTCTCACCACCTACTCTTTCGCAAGTGATTAGCCAAAGGTTAGCAAGCACAATATTTTCCCTCATTAGCTGGGAAAGTACCCCATATAAACAATCTTGGGGGATGATTTTACTCTCTGGTGCATGTCACTGATGCCGTTCCTCTGTAAAAATAAAAGGGCTGCATCATTTTTGGCAAATTAAGGATTACTACATTCTCCCATACTTAGAAAAGGAGTAAAAAAACTTACACAATATATTTAAAAACAACATACACAGAGCAAATGGAATTTAGATGGCATGGTTAAAATAAAAAATAAAGGTATTTACAATATTGCATCAGTAATATAACACAAACTTTAATCGCAAAATCAATCACACCAAAATAAAATAAAAAAATATTACAACTCACATATGTCTTAATACCTATAAATTCTTAATTTCTATCCAACGTTTTCCTTATAAAAGCCTGTTTAAAATATTAAACTTTTGATTCACTCTAGCTTAAACAGAATCTAAAATGATTTGCTAAGTATTACTGATCACTTAGTCTTTGTCTTAAGTTTCGAGATTTTCCATTTTCAAATTTCCTCTTTTTAAATGTTGTCACCCCTTCGGTCAGGTCTCCGAGGGAGGTGACTGTCTTCTCTTTAAATATCACCGTCTCCTCTTCTGGAGTATCCAGCACTGGAGGCAGTAGATTGTCACTCTCTGTACTAGGAAGCTCCAGGTCGTCCACTTTTTCACTGGGAGAAGAGAGGAAAACATAAAAGGGTCAATGTACATGGAGGAAACAACACGGTGTACTGCAGAGAGTCACATCCATATTTAATTGTCAAAGCAGCTTGAGCCTGATGCAGTCTCCTAGTCAAGATCATCACCATGGCAGGGATCAAAAAAACCCCCCATGTTCTTTGTTTCTTCTGTGTGGGCTGCCATAAAAAGTGAAAACCTGAGACCTCACTCTGTACAGAGCTGGCAGCATGGCCCAAGCACTCATCCTGGAAATAGTCCTGTAAAAGACAACAGGGCTGCACGTGTGTAAATTCAAGATTGTTGAAAGACAGCAGTCAGTGAGTAATTAGCAATGGTTCACTGCCAAAATGCTGCTGAGTAGTTTTCCACAGGTGTCCATCCTTGAGAGTCTGCATAACAGAACAGAGACCAGGCTGACAAAATCAGCCATCAAGTGACCCCAAGTAGGGAGAAGCAGCTTTGGAGAACAGGATCACAGCTAATGCTGATCTGAACAAATCAAAGACATCATCTAAAAATCACCAATTTTAGGAGGTCAACAGCAAAACACAGTGTTCCACAAACATACAATAGAGAACACCCAGTTTGCAGAAAATCAGCTAAATCACAAGTCCATCGGGAATTGCACCAGTGCTGCACAGAGATACACCTTGTATTCCTGGCCAATGCCTACAAGAAGTCTTTCAATACTTTCACCAGTGTTAGTCTGGTGTCCGCTCGTGTACTACACCTAGTTTCAGGTCCTATGCTTCAAGGAAGACATGGATCGGTGCTCAAGCACCCAAACAAGAGCCACAAAAATGACTGCAAGTCAAGAAAATGTGACTGTTGTAGTGTCCTGAAAATGTAAACCTCCTGAAAGTGGCTGGCACTGTGCCTAGTCTCCATTTAAAGTAAATAATGAACAACTGCCTTTGTCTCATTTACATGTGTGTACATATCAAGTCTGTGTGTTCATGTACAGACTGATATAAAAGGTTCAGTAGCTGAAAGGACTTTTTACTGGACAGTGCTTTCTAACAACCCGAATGAATTTATCAGCCCTGGAGTCAGGGAGCTGTTAGCTGGTCCAGTACAGGAGGTGTTACGTGAACTGATCAAACGAGGGTACCATCTCGAAGGATGTGCAACAGTGATTAAATTAGTTTGAACTGTGTCAAAACTGTACCTGCTGAATAATTTAGGACTAAAATGGTGTGAGTATGAGGGAAACTACCATTTTCATTCTCCAAAACTTCATCTAGACTCCTCAAGAACCCCGTAACAAGAAACTGGCCATAAAAGTCAGCATTTTTCACAACAGAATGTGCCATCTCAGGCATTATGCAGTAAAAAAAAACAACTTCCTGATCAGATGCATGTAATGAAAACATCTGCAGTCCATTGGCTGGACATAGGAAAGACAGCTTCCAAATTTAAAATTGGCGTAACAAGATTACATGTTTTGCCTTTCATCTCCTTATTTAAATCATTACAGAAAATGTCTCCCCCTGCATTCTGAGAGCCTCCAGGACTTACCTATAGAGACAGCAGAAAAGGTTGTAGGGAATTTTGTTTTCTTGTTGCTTAACTTTGTTTTGAAATGAGAGAACTCAGGGAGCAAGAAAAACAGTTCAACCAGAAGTGTTTTACTGCAATATTGGGTGAAAGTTAGACAAAAAAGTGTCTTTTAGACTGTGTCCTTCAAGTGAAGAGTTAGAGTCAGTACAATACCACAAAGTGAAAAATAATTCACTGCTTGTGGAAGTAACTCAGCCAAACATATCAGGCTTAGGTAGAAATTGCTCAGTCTAGAAAAGCATACTCATTACGTCAGCACCTATTGATCCCACAGGGAAGGAATTCAACGCAATGCTAACCCAGCACGATCAAGATCGGGTTGCTGCTGGCCCTAGAAGATGAAGATAGATCTTGAACTCCAGGCAGAGTTAACCCAATGAATTACTCATCAGAACGAAACAGAATTTAGCCTGGAAGCTGGAGGCCCTGTGAGAGCTGCCTTTGCTGTTCAAGGCTGTAAGCAGTTGAATCAAGAACAGTCACAAGAGCTCCTGAGGCAGCCGAACCAGATTGTTGAAGGAGATGATGTTAAGGAGCATAAGCTTAGAGTAACTACGTTTAAGCAGATGGTACTCAGACTCTGAGAAAAATGATGAGTGACAATGATCCTTTAACTCACTTTAATTTAACCACAACACCACCATTATCCACCATGGAGAGCTATTACTTAAAACAATCACAGTGGAAAGAACTGTATTTGGGTTACATTTCCAACCACCGCTGTGCTATTCTGCCATAATTCAGAAGAAAAAGCTTCGGCTCTTCAAAATAGGTATTCTGGAAACAAACACTATGAAAGTAACTATGGTAAAAAGATTCTCACCATGGTTGTTCTTCCTCTTCTTCTTCTTCTTCTTCTTCTTCTTCTTCTTCTTCCTCTTCTCTTTTTTCTGTAATTGCTATCCATTTTCCAGAAGGCTTGGTCTTGTTAGGTGCATCACCAGAGCCTTCCTGGGAAGCTGATGGACTCTTCCCTTTCTCAGCAGTTTCTTCTGACTTCACTTCCCGCCATTTCCCATAAGGACTTTGCTTTTTAGCTTTGGGCGATTTTTTCCCTCCCTCTGAGTCTTCACCATTATTTCTTTTCCTCTAAAGAGGAAAAAACCCATCTTAAGCAAAAACGTCTAAATAAAAACACAATGTAGCTTTCTTGTACATCTTCTCTTTACAATTATCTACTATTCATACTTTTCAACCAAGAGTAAGTTGAAACAATAAAATCATATTGTAATAAAAACTTTAAATCTTTTCTCCTTGAGCTTTCATCACATACAAGGTTGAAAAATAATCTTAAATGTTACAAAAAGTTAAAACTGGAAAATCTCATCTATCAAGGTTGAAGTTAGCAAGGAGTAGACAATACAAACTTACTTAAAAAGAAAGCTTAGCATGTTTACAAAATAAATAAATAAAAAGAGGTCAAAATTCACATACAGCTTTCTGTGCATGCACATACACACACTTTATGTGGTAGTAGTTTATAATGATGCACAGTGATGCAAAACTATGTATTTTAGAATTAACAGCTGTCTGTGAATACATGTTATATTTAAACTGTCTCTGCCTGTTCTAAACTACCTGTTTCAGAAAAACCATGACCCAACCAGAGCCATAATGACAGCCTTTATCTGAAGACAAAATTAATTAACTGATACAGGTTGTGTACTAGGTGTTGCCAATGTTTTTCTCAACTAATAAGGAAACTACAACCACATCTCTTTCAGTCAAAAGCATTCCCTGAAGGTCTTTTGGCAGTCACATTTACCAAAGCAGGTTAGAAGTCATCCTCACACTGAAACCCAAACCATTCTGTGGATTGAGAGAGATGACAGGGACCTTTCTCAGGGAACATCTCATTTCTTGCAGAATTCAAGCTACTTCTGGTGGGCTGAAGGAAAGATATTGCTTTGTATTCTCAAACAGTGCCACTAATGGGCCAAATAATTGAAGGTAATAAAGGTACTAAAGATTCGTTTTATTATTCAAACAAGTGCAAACTTCTACTTTCAGTCACATGGTTTAACCTCAATACAGTGAATATAGCCCAAGACAAGAGATAAATCATCTTACGCTAGAAAAGTAATACTGTATGTAAAATAAATCTGAAGAGAATTTACCTTCAAACCTGTTTCTGAACTCTCTGCTTTATTGTCACTGTCTTCTGAGTCTGATTCAGACGCTTTGGAATCTGTTTCTGCAAGCTCTTCAGAACGCCTGCCACGTTGACTCTTCTCATTTGAAGATGAAACAAAACCAGCCGGCTTCTCCCATGTGGATACTGTCCAAGATATTTGAACAATCACATTATTTACGTTTCTAATTCTGATCTGTTATTGCTTTGACAACATCACCTTTTGGAAGCAGTGCTGCCTTATGCAAAAATACAGCAAATAATTTAGCACAGGGTTTGTTTTAATAAACACAGTAATTTCACTTCCCAGCAGAGTTACAGTCATGACAGCTGAGTTCACTGTGGATAAAGCTTGTTTTAATTAGCAGTTAAGAAAAATATCATGCACAGCAAACTACAGTCCACAAGACTGTGGCTCCTCTCATCATTCCACAGACAGGATTGTCCTCCTGGGACAGGTCTGCCTTCCCCAGGACAGACAAACTGTCCTCTGAAGTTGCCTACTTGATTTGAGTTGTCCATTGACTACAAAGACAGGATAAGGTAAAGAATGCTAACTGTGGGTCTTAGCTCACTGGGCAGATAAACCCCTTCCCTGTGCTAATTGGCTCAGTAATATTAGGTCTCTAATGAAATAGCTGTCAAGCAAACAAGGAAATAAAAACATCAATCTGAAAAGACATTAAAGTATGTACAGGATATGACCTCATTTTCAATTAAAAGGTAGTATTCCAGCAAATGTGCTGAACGGAAATATTTAAATTAAGGTTGACTCTATGGTCTTAAGACTGGTTTTAGTAACAATAAGGCAAAAGTATACCAACTTTCAATCTATAATTTCATTTAAGCTTCCAAAGGTAATAAAACAACTATTTTTCCAATCATCTATTTCCAAAGAAATCCCAAACTGAAAACAACATTTAACAGGTATGCCTCTAAATGTATCTTGAAGAAGTAAAGGTGTAAGAAACTGGCAATGAATGGCCTTGAACGAACAAAAGAGTCTCTGAAGGGTACTGCTGCCATGTAGCTTCAGACCAGTAAGTGAGAAAGTTGACTTTCCTCGGTGACACACATAGCCAGTGGAGTAGGGTGCAGCCTCCCAAAGGATGACCCATAGCAGGAGCTAAGCCTCACAATTTGTCTTGTCTTCAGAGGACAGGATTAGCGTTAACAGAGCTGACAAGTAATTGTCAAGCACTTCCAAGATACTTACAGCTATATAGAAGTAAGGAATTGCTTTACAATCTCATAAGCCAAAATTTTAGCAAATACAATGATTATAAAGACATCCTTCACGAGTGTCATGTGTCCATGAAGAACTTTAAAAAACAATAAACCCAAAGCCAAAAAATGTATCTGAATGTAGAGGGCAATGTTTAAAAATAACCAGCAACTCATTTCCCTTTCAAAAGAAAAAAACTGCAAATCATTTGAGCAGGGGAGTGGCATGTTGAAAAACTGAAAGGTTTGGTTGGTTTTTTTTCTATTCTTGGCATTCAGTAATGCCCCTTCATACCCAACAGCAGAAGGAAAACTCATAGCCAGCATAAAATCACTTGCTCTCCAGAGAGGCATCCTTGACCTTAAAATGATTCAAACAGATTTAGAAAACAGATGCCTGTTCTGGGGGAGTTACCTCAAAAAAACAGGGATAAGAAGCAGTAGGTAGATTGTAGACTCTCTTATCAATGTTATGTCAGCAAGAAGAAAACTTTAGATTCTTATTCAGTCCTAGATACCTGTCAAGACAAAATCCTGGCCCTTTCCAGTTTCCAAACTATAATTTCAATATATGTAGAAAAGAACAACCTGTATTTGAGTTATAAGTTGAATGTCTGAAAAAACCTATGAAGCACAAATGCATGCACACTGAAAATGCAGCTATAAAGCCAGGACTAACTTAAGCAACAAGTATACTTCAGTTAAGGTAACGGCTTAAAAAATACAAAACTTAATAATGGCCCTAAAAATGGCTTGGAAAAACAAGCTCTCCTTACCTCCTGTCTGTGTGTTATAGTAATAGGTATGACCATCTTCAGTGGTACCTTCTACCCACTCTGCTCCCTGAGAAAAAGATACAGGAGCTAATTTAAAAAAGTGTTAAGGATCAGCCAAAGCATCACTTTGAAAGACTTTCTGAAAGAGATTTTGAAAGATTATTCAACCCTTGAGTACTTTGTGTACGTGATAATTTTACTGTTTTAAAGCTTGAAACCCTGAAGTTGTTAGAAAGTATTCCCTTGGACTCAAATGAGATTGAATTGCCTAACTGGAAGTACTGCAAATTTTATCAGACTATAGTAAAAGCCATAAAGGCAATTATTTTACATATTTTTTTCTTTTCCAAAGAATTCACACCTTAAGTTGGCATTTCCTGGTTTTGTCATTCTCTTAAGTAGATATCAAGAAAAAAAATTTCTGAAAGACTCAGGGTTTTGTGAGGGCTATAGAAAAACAGTAACAAAAAATAGTGTTACAAATTAAACATTAGCAAACAAACCCAAAATCTCTAAAATTTATCTCAAAATGGATCTTCACCAAAAATACTGAAGCAGCAAACTTTG
>NW_010162842.1:10505-22865 GCF_000695765.1 Mesitornis unicolor
CATGCCATTAATTTACTTAGTAAGTAAAGCACCAACTTCAGCAAAGTACTGTTTTTCCCCTACTAATTAATAAATAGATATGAAATGCGTCACAAGTTGCTGGTATGTCGTTGTGGATGTGTAATTAAAACAACGGTGCTTTGCAGAATCAGCAACAGCTAGATAATCATTACACGGGACTTAACATCTTCCTTAAGAACCTCATTTTCATCAACACTTGCTTATACACTACTGCACTGCTCCTTAAGGACTAGTACTGCCCATTCTCCTGTACTGGGCAGAACTTCCACGTAGCTTCACCATACTTCTGCATTACTAAATGTCTCTATGTGTACACATACACACACACCTTTAGATAGGCTTCTGCACGCACACACCTATGCATTTGCTTAATACTATATTAATACTTAGGTGTTTTTGTTTTCAAACAACAAAATCAGGAGATGAAGTCCTCACACCTGCTCTGTAGAAAACTATACATGAAACAGAAAAAAATTATCAGTAGATTCAGAGTAGGCAAAAACCAAGAAAGCCTTCAGCGAGCAAGTTTCAAGGTTTTGCTCTCAAGTTTCAGTGTGCTAGCTGCAATGAAAGAACCAAAATGAAATTTATTTAAAGAGGAGAACAGGCCAGTCTTAATTACAACCTATTCCTTTTGTTCGAGTTAGATCCAGAGCATTTTAGACCTGGTTCTTAGAGGTTTTCAGCAGATATTTGACATTAGGCACACAGAGTATCCTACTACATAAATGCTAACATGCATGATGTACATCTAGCTGTAGGTAGCCTTCAACATGCGTGTTCATTACTCTGTTCTCTCCACCTCTTACAAAGTCTGAGCAGAAAGCTCACGCGCTGTAAGACAAAGAGGGCTTGTGAATCTTGCACTACGTATGGCAAGCGTGCCCTTTAATGTCTGGGAAGTGAGAGTCATTTTTAGAGATCTGGAATGTTCCAAATATCTCCAGCTCAGACTAAATAAGGGAGCAATCAAATGCTTGTTTTTAGCAACAGCAAAAATAACTCAAGATATCACAAAATCACCGAGCAGGGTGAGGGAGGAAAGGCAAAATACAGCCATGTGGCATTGGAGAGATAGCCGTGGCTGAAGGTGTGTGTTTACGATACAGCTGAGATGACCTAATTCCAAATTGTTGCCAAGAAGGGAGCTCCTTCTCTCCTCTATCTGCTCTCCCCGCACCGGCATTTCTCTGATTACCCAGAGAGCCGATGCAAGGAAATAAGCCTACAAGGCACCAACCTAAACTCTGATGTCTTCACTCTCTGAACTAGTTCACTGTCAGGGCAAATATGCACCAAGGACAACACAAGGTTAGTCACAGCACCACTTCTTTCAGTGGAAGGCTACAGTAAGACTGGTTTATAAATATTGCAAAGCTATGGGGAATGGTTTTAAACTGGAAGAGGGAAGATTTAGACTGGATATTAGGAAGAAATTCTTTACTGTAAGGGTGGTGGGACACTGGCACAGGTTGCCCAGGGAAGCTGTGGATGCCCCCTCCCTGGCAGTGTTCAAGGCCAGGTTGGACAGGTCTTTGGGCAACCTGGTCTGGTGGGAGGTGTCCCTGCCCATGGCAGGGGATTGGACTGGATGAGCTTTAAGGTGCCTCCCAACCTAAACTACTCTATGATTCTATGCCCTGACTGGAAAAAGACTGTTGAAATGCTGGTTAAGTTGTGCAAAACTGCAAGATGAAGCAATAGGAAAGCCCAAGTAGCATGATGGGCAACTGACACAAAGTGTGCAGTCGCTTAGGAACAAACATTGGATGCAAAAAGCCTGCCTTTTTTAGATAAAACACTGACTTAACATGAGATGGAATACAGACAAGACTTCATTTACATTGTGTGAACTGCCTTAAAATATACACAGTTATAAATATTTTTTCCTCTCACTGGAAGTAAACCAGTACCAAGCATAGGTTACCCTCTGAGATGCAACAATATAGAGCTACAGAAAGTCTAGCGCTCCGAAAAAGCCAAGCTTTTTTGATTTAAAACATGAAATCCAACATTAGCAAAGAAAACTGACTTTAAATCATACCGTACATATGAGACCTATGTTGAAAACAGGGAAAAGTAACATCACTTCACAGGAGTGTTGTAAAAATCCTACTTTTAATGTTGTGAAGCACAAAAAATCCTGGAGTGATAAGTATTAAGAGGAAAGCCCATTAATAATAATAAGAGATCTTTCTGTCTTTGGACTGTTCTGCAAGGAAATAAGGAAAAGAAAGTAATAAACTAAAAGGTTGCTTGCACATAGCTTCCATGACCATAAGAAACCCAGGAAAAAGACCAATTATCACACTACTGTATCCTAAAGCAAACACAAAAAATAAACATTTTTTTAAAAACTATCTGACAGTGCAACCTCAATGTTTCCTAAGATAAATGAGTCTTAACTAATTCAAATGTGTAAGACTTAATTTTTAAAATTCTATTCCATTCACAAAAGGTTGAACAGAATTTACTCAGAATTTCCCAAAAGCTTTCAATTTTATGGGCTGAAGCATCAAGAAAAGTACATTCTGTAAAAACATAACCACCACTATCACTTCTCTTGATAAAAAATTAGCCAAAAAAGATTTGCATAGTAAAATTTGTTTTCATCAAGTATATCATAAAGCATTCTATACATCCAAATTATTTTTTCCTGCTTTTCCTAAGAGCAAACAATTCATCTTCTACAATCAGAAGACTTGCAAATTGCTTATTTCTGATAAGTGTTTACAAGGACAAACAAAAGTATGAATAACAGTATTGGATTTACCGTTTGTGAGTTTTGAGAGTTGCCTTGAAATCCCTTAGGTTTCTCCCACTGTGATTCTTAAAAAAACAAACAAAAAAACCCATATTTCACTCATCATTCAATCCTGTTTATGTTTAATAAAAACAGATCTAAATGGTGCGACACTGATGTGTGCACACATACAAAGAAGTAATATAGATGCACCTATTTTCACCTTTTAGAAGTTACCTTGTACGAAGAAAGACTAAGGTAAACACCAATGTCAATCCTTAAATCTATAATAAACAGTCCGTAATATTCTCATTAATCATAAAAAACAGTGGCTTTTATGCTTTAAAGTAGATTCTAACACATAGCTCCTCAACAGCCGCCACTCAGATAAATCCTGTAAACGTGGAAAGAAACAATCAGCAGTAATCCTTAACGACTCTCATTTACTTGGACACAATCAATTTATCTCACATGCCTGATAAGAAAGCTTCTTTAGGAAGAACACAGCTATTTTTTGTATACTTAACCTCTGAAAGGCTCAACATTTCCAGAAACTGTGGAATTACTGCATTCTCCCATTATTCACAAACAGCAAAACCAGCCTGAAGTTCTGGATACCGAAGTCCTGAATGTTAAATGTCAAAACTCCATCTAATTGCTCACATTTTAATAACATGCTTACTACTGAGAGAGCAGAAGAGTAAAGGAATGCAGGCTGCCTTTTCCCATTTATATCCAATAACTGCATCTGCATGTGCTCCTCACTAATTTTTACCTCCTGTTTTCGTGTTGTAGTAATATGTGTAGCCTTCAGGAGAAAATCCTTGCACCCACTCCGTCTTTTTTTTCTTTTCTTTCTTTTCCTTCTTTTCTTTCTTCTCCTTCTTCTCTTTCTTTTCTTTAGTTTCCACTGTGTTACTCTGTGTTTTACTCTGTGTTGAACTGGAACCTACATCATCTTAAAGAAAATGATGCTACTTTTTAAAAAAGGAGTAATGATCTGATCTTAAATATTAGTCACTCATGAGCAACAACAAACAGGACATTTTGTTCTTATGAGTATCTTCATTCATTAGTATTACACTCATAGAAGGTGAATGCTGATGATATTCAAACAATCTTGCATCCTAGCAATCCTATAGTATATAAAGCAAGTCCAAATATCAAAAGGTAACAGAAAGAGAAAAAAAAACCATGAGGACCGATGAGGTCTAACTAAACTACAACAAAAAAGAAACTAAAAGTAATGAAAAAGATAACTTCTACAGGAGCGTGAAACGACAAACTTTTTTTAAAAGATAGTATGTCTTCACAGGACAGAACAAAGGCCCTTGCTGAGCTGCAAGCTGAGTAGAAGACTCTTATCTCCACTGTCTGACACCAGTGGGAAACCAACCTCTCCTACTCAGTAGGAACTTTTGTCTTCAGCTGGCAAAAGTAAAACAAAATTAACTAAGGGAAGCTGCACTGCAGATTCAAAGCACCCACTACAGCCTAAATTTTGTTATCACATTGTTTAATTTTGCTACTCCAAATCAGGTTGTTCCTATACTGCAACTTCTACTACTGGGAGTTTGGACGTAACGTGACGTGACATTATAACAGTCCTGGAGGCCTCCTCTCATGTTCCTAAAACCTAATTTAAGAAAACCCCATTCCTACTCAATATTCATTCAATTCCACCTTTAATCCTTTGGCAGCTATATGAACTACCTGGCTTAATTCCAAGCCTTTTCAAATCCTCTTGATATGCTTTCATTGCAGCCTCCTCCATTGCTGCAAATTCTTTTGACATGTTTTCTTCTTCTTTTGCTTTTTCCAAGCTTTTCTTTTTAATCTAAAACAAAACAAAAAAACCCAAGTGAATAATTTAAACAAGTCTGATAATGAAAGAGATTAAAAATAAGTATTTGTGCAAGTAAGATATTTGAGTTACCTCACTAATTCTTTTTGCCACATTTTCTTTATGATTCTTTCCTCTTTCATGAAACTCAATGCTCTTAAAAGCGAGAAAAAAAACCATGAAAAATAATATGTATTATACAATTGTAATTAATTTTAGTTAGTTAAAATTTAGTTAGACTAAACTTACTTGAACAAGCTAAATGTCACCTGTTCTAAAAACACTTACAGCTATAAAATGGCTATAGGAATTCAGGAAAACTGAGTAACACTAAACATAGAAATTATGAAAAATCAGTAACACTGTAAAATGGAATCAGAAAATTTCCATCTGCGTTTATAAGACTGAAACTTTTGCAAATAATACTGTTTACCACAGATGTCAGAGACAAGTAATGGAGAATCTGGGCCCCCTCTCCATGCTATCCTTCCAAGCATCATCTCTTGATTTTTTTTTTACTCTCTCCATTTTCATTCAAATTTAAAAACCATATGGCTTATTTAAGAGTTCCAAATATTAGCTATGGTACTTAATTAGCTTACGCTATGCTCCACAAGTAACCCATGAACCTAAACTAGTCTGCAGGTCCACAGATCTGAGAGAGAGAAAGAGAGAGAAGAGGAGGGAGGAAAAGGCAAGGTGGGAGAGCTGGGTAACTAAGGACAAGAGAACAGTCTGCGAGCCAAAAAGCTGCCAGAAAGACGGAAGCCAGCAGGAACTGGAAGGAGTCCAGAAGCTCTACAGGTGCAACAGTGGAAGTCCTCGTGGTTCTGACAAAAAACACCTGAGCACATTTAGGTGTTCAAATGTTAGGTGCCTAAGCCTGACCTAGTAACCTTTGAATTTCTTTGAACGAACCAATGTGCAGAGGATGCACATCCAGGGGGTGATTCATCTCATTTAAAGACGGATTTTATAAGTTACCCAAATCCCCCTCTTTAACGGGTATTTCTCTTCACTGACCACAAGAAGAAACCTAAACCAATTAGCTCACACATGTCATTCTAAACTGCAGGTACCTAATCGTAAGACAGATGAAGCTCAGCTTCAGGAGTACCCCTGGCATTGTGTCAAGAATGCAAGACTTATTTTTAAGTGAGAAACCAATGGGTCAAGTAGTCTGCAAAAGGCATCTGCTAGGCAGAAACACCTTTCTGCAACCCCATAATGTTTCTGTAGGCTGTGTGAAATGAAAGAAACCTGCTTTAAAATGCTCATGAGTGCTGGCTGGTCTACCATATATAAGCAGCACATATGCCAGGTTCTGTTTTCTACTTGCATACGAAGGCTAGAACAAGCATGGACAAAGTTTCAAGACAGATCAAACGCTAAGTTACAGAACCTGAAAAAAAAGCGGGGTCAGATATTTCAGTTCTTATCTGTACTGCCAAGTAGAACAGCACACACCAGCTTGCATGCAGGTATCTGGCTCTCACGTAGTATATTTTAAATATCACAAGTATTACAAAGGCATTTTTAAACAACCAATTTCATGGA
Organism: Mesitornis unicolor; assembly: GCF_000695765.1. NCBI lineage: Eukaryota > Metazoa > Chordata > Aves > Mesitornithiformes > Mesitornithidae > Mesitornis > Mesitornis unicolor. Next base: position 16,670 of record NW_010162842.1, read on the forward strand.
TCAACAGATTAGTATCAAAAGTGATCTTAACAGCCAGTAACTCAAATTCCTAGTATTTCAAAATCATTGACATAGTATGGTAGACCGTCGTACAGGTCTGTTGTCTGCTATCCAGCACTTGCAGTAATCGCAGAATTTTTTTGGCTGAGATTTCCAGTAATCGGCCCTGGGGAAAGAAAAAAAAGATGTATCATCTGAAGCAATAATCAAAGTCACAGGTTTTTGTATATATGTATCTAGAGCTTCAGAAAAGAAATCTAATCATCTTTGGGTGATTGCGTCCTAAGTTTGCTTTTCTTTTTCTTTTTTAAACAACGTATGGGGAGTAAACAACAGTAGCTATATTGACTGTGTCTCATAAAACACAGGTCAGCATTGGGACTGTGCCCATTTGACCTCCGAAGACTGCACAATTTTTACAATGGAGGTGATGCTGTAAGAACCACAAATAGAAGAGAGACCTAAACAAGTAGCTTTAGATACCCAAATTAAGCACAGAACTGTCACAAAAGTGCAGCTTGCACTGTTTTCCATAAAAAAGCATACAATAAATGCTTATAAGTGTAAAACTTTAGGTGTAATATCGAAGTCTACTTTGGAATGTGTATACAGTGAGTTTAGCAACACAGAGGTGCAGTTCTGGACAACGTGAGCTACCACCAGGAATCCTAGAGCAGATTCTGACCTGCGGGGTCACAGAGACAGCAGTAAATTGTTTGAATGTTTCAGCATAAAAATGTGAGCATTTCTGAAACATGCAATTTAGATAAGCTGCATATATGTGAAGAAACTTGGGGAAAACTCTTCAGAGCTCAGAAGTTAGTACCCAAAAGTATTTAACAATAAAACAAACAACCCCTACAATGGCTGTTTCTTCATTAAAAAACACTTCCTAATGCCAGATGAGGCTTGTGCAGAAATAATTCCATTTCTCTTTGGCTTGCAGCAACAGATGAAATGCAACAGAACACATTCCAGCAACAGACTTCTATGTTTTCAAGTTAAAATGAAAAAAGAAAACAAAACCAATTCAAGATTACACTAACATTAAAACAGACCAGTCCAAAACCCGAACCTTTGCCTTTCATCTGAAGACTAATGTACAGAGTTCAAGGAAAATACCTCCTAACATGCTTATTCAATAAAAACAAAGCTTCTTCCATGCACAACGATAGCACCCTCAAACCTTATAACACCTGTGAGCAGACCTTTCATAACAGAAACAGATCTCTTAAAATTTAAGCAGATTTCAAAATATGCTCTCCCACCAGTGCTTAATGTAAGAATACGATTTCCAAGAAGCTACAATTATTTAAAAGTGTAAGTAGGAAAGATATGCTGTGCAAAAATATATCAGCCTATAAGCAATACTGTGTTAGCAACATGCAGCTTTTCAAGCAATTTTCTGGAAAGCTAGAAAGAAGCAGCTGGGCTTCTCCTGATTTAAACAGAAATCCGCTCATCCCTAAATGGTGCACATTAGAACTGGGTGATTACTTAGTCACACATTTAATTAAAAGGCTTTTCAGATTTATACGTCAAAATGTACTAGGGCCAAATCTTGGAAATCGAACACTCTGGCTAGAAAACCAGCTGAGTGGGAGGGAGAAATTCAGAGCTCAGAAATACCTCAAGGCCCTTTCTCCTATTTGAGCTATAGCTCCTAAAATGTCTCTAAATCTTTCGACATCATCCGAGATAAATTTCCAGCTAAAAGTTGGGTTAGCATTCCTAAGGCAATGGACCAATTCTGACAGACAACACAGAAACTGTAAAAGAGCCTCACTGCATGTTTCAGAGGTGCAAGAACACCTGCATATCTCCAAGTCTGACCCAATGCGGTTGGCTCATTCTCTCACAGAATCAAGTGTAACTGCTAAAATTAAGACTGTACAGCTGCACCCACCAAAAGTCAAGACCTGAGAGTGTGATGAGCTGCATTTTCATACCTCTATTTTCCACCAATTTCTTTCCTAAATGTTACTGGACATCACATCTGTTGCAAACCACTGGAGCTACACAGAGAGCAGTTGTGCTGGAGAACCTGAGGGCACACCTGGAGCTTAAGTACAAATCCAGGTCTGGACAACACAAGCCTTTTGTCCTCTTCATTTTGATAAAGACTGAAGGTGGCTCTCTGTTGTTACATATAAAATAAATCATGTTCTGTGAAGAAGAGCTGATATCATGGGACCCTTAAGTTCTGCATTTCATGACTGGTGAAGTTAATTGTGTAAATTATGGACCGAATTCTGAGACTTATGAGCATGAGGAATGTTATATGCTGAGTAATTCTCTTAAAGATTTTCCACTTGAGTTCATACTACTCAAAAAAAGAGCAAGCTCAGCTGAAATATCCACCAAATAACATCTGCCATTGTAGCAACGATGGAGCCTGAAAAGCACCAACAGTGCTGCAATGAGAGTGAACCAAAGACGAGTATCTGGAAAGGAGCAGTAACTGAAGCGAGACCCCACTTCAGTGAGATGCTATGAGTGCTTCACAGGCTCCGGTCACAACTCTGGAAGTTAATTCAGATCAATGCCAATGTTTAAGTATGTGATTATTTTATTAATCTGCCAAATACAGGCTTGAGAGTAGCTGCTCTTAAAAGTGTTACAGAGGTCTTTTAAACTTGAGTAACTGTGTACAAATCAAGGGAACCATAGTTACTTTTAAGTCACTGCAGTCTAAACGGTACAGCTTTTAAGACTCTTCGTCTTCTGCCTGTACTTAAAACAGTAAAGTTCAGGTTGATTCCTGTTTTCAGCTTTACAGCTGGGCCAACCTGTCAAGAACCAGAAAGCTGACCAGCCGCCCATCACCACAACTTTCACTTTCCTTCCTTTCACTAAAATGAAGAGATAGTCCAGAGTGCATCAAGTTTGGCTGGCCTCCGTTTGCAGGGTTGAGATTCAGCCCTGTGCACATTTACCCAGGCAGGGCCTTCCAGAGGGGAGTTCGGTGACACCAACCCCAAGGGGTGTGCAAAGCTCTGCCTCCTGGGAAGGGTTCTGACAAAATCTGCTCAGAGCCTGACTTTCCAGAGCTTTCCAGAGCAAGTCAGCATGGCAACCTGCTACTGGGCACACAGGGAACAGAGTGGCACTGATACAGGTGGGTACTGGGCAACTTCAGGGCAAACCGCTGCCAACTTTCAGCCAGAGTTGGAAATCCTGTGCAAACTTGCAAGAAACTTGTGTCTCCTAAGGAACAGTGATTTTCTTTCAAATTTGACTGTTCAAACCACTCAGAGACAGAATGTGCAACAGTTCAGAGGGCTAAAGGGGAAGGAGGGAAAAAGAGAGCGCGAACAAACTGTTTTCTTGAAACTAATGAAATGACAAACATTTTGCTGCAAATAGCTGTAGAGTGCAAACTGTCAATGTTAAAACCATTTTCAGATTTCTGAAATGCACTTAAAACTTCAGAGGGACTGAGAAAATGGGGGGAAAAAAGCAGCAACTCTGCATTAACTATACCCACTGCATTCACCATTTCTAAAGATAAGAAAATGCTGAAATTCAGAGAGAAAACTCCCAAATTCAGGTATTTTTACTTTGTGTAATTCATTTTCTGAGCCATGAGAATCACGCAGCCTACACTGTAATGACTGGGCTACACACTCCTGCATGTGAAACATGCATTTGGGAGCACACAGAGGTGGACAGAATCTGTTGGCAACGTAATGGAAAGCAACCTGCAGAGTAACTCCAGCTGTACTGGGGTCCAGGGCCTCCAGCTGCCAACCTGTGAGCTGCTTCTCCTAACAACTAACAGTATTATTAATGTTTTAACAGGTGGTGCAATCAGCCTTCCTTACATAAGGAAGCTTAAGAAACCCTCATAAGGAAGCTATCTCCAGCTGAGACAACTTTGCCAAACCTTACTTTGAGACTGGGCTTGATGTTTTTGTTCCTACCACATACTGGCTGAAATTTAAAAGGAGGGGGGGAGGGGAAAAAAAAACCAACCTACAAAAACAACTGTTTCAGGTGGTTGTGAACACAAGAAAAAAATAGTTTGGCTGCACAAAAAAAAAATCTGAAAGCATTTGCTTTGAATAGCTCTGTTCTAAAGCATGAGTGTTGAAATTTGGCAGTGATGCTGGGGGTTTGTATCAGGGATGTATCTGTCCAAACTAAAAATCTTCAGGGGGCCAAAACATCATTCACACTCTCGACAGCCTTCTATGTTTTTAGCATCTACAACCTCTGAAGACTTTACACGAAGTTAATACCTTCCAGCTTCTGTAGATTTGAGCACTGCACAGCTTGTGCATGCATCACCTTCCTGAATACAGGTGTGTGAAGTAAATATCATACAGATTTAAGTTCCTGACTACTAAAAGAAATGAATTTATACTAGCTATTATTAGCTCAACAGGACAGTATTTAGAAATACTAAGAAATGCTATTTGGGAATACTGTGTACTTCTAAAGAAAAATAATAGTTCTGTAATGAAAAGAGGTAGAAAGAACGAAAGAAAAAAAAAATCACACATATTTCACAATAGAACCTCCTCCACTTGGGAAGCCATCCCAGAACAGGTAATTCTAACTCAAATATCCCAGCACTGGTAAGATCTAAGAATGCAAAGCTACAATCAGCAGGGAAGGAGGCCAAAAAAGAAAGGGTTTTCTTGTACCATAAAGTAGGTCCCAGTGCCATGTCCCTAACAACCCACGCTCCCAAGTAATCCAGAGCAACTCCATTCATTTATAGTGCACTAACCCTACCCTAACTCTTCTTAGATATTTACTCTTAATTTTCTTTTAAATGGTATACAAAAATAAGGACCCAAGAAAACAGCATCTCTGATAAACAGAGTACATGTGGCTGTGCTTATACCTAACCTGAGCTTGCTGGCCTTCTAATATATCACAGAATATCACATTTATATGTGGGCTCCTACAGAGTAGTACTGGATGGGAGTTTCATCCACATGAAACAGGGCAGTTCTGGGAAAGGTTTAGTTCCTCTGGCCTTCAAGTATTTTTGGCTGCTTCTTTTTAAATATTTTTTAACGTTAGCCTATTCTGAACAACGTACAAATCACAATATCCCTCAAGACAATCTGAGGGATCTGAGCAGAGAGGAGTCTGCAGAAGCTGCTCAGTCTGACCTGTATTAGTGCTGAAGATCATTTCCACAGATCTGCTTTGTCAGATCTCTTTTCTAAATTCTAAATTATGTAACCTGAAAGGAATGCCACAAATATTTTCAACAATATACAAGAACGCACAAGAGCATCAGGGCAGGCAGCCTTCTGCATGTATAGAACTCTAAGGGGGCTCATCTCCGCTAACTTCGGTTGCATAAAAACTGAGATATTGAGTTGTCTAAGTTCTTCAAATCAAGAGGGAGACTGCCATATTCAAAACGCCACTCATTCCATTCTAAATAGGCATCTGAAAAGCAAACTGAATTCCATAGGTGTGTGTTTCTTCCTTACACAGGGAACGTAAAGCGAACTCCCTGAGTCAGCCTACAAAAGTCAAACATCTGAAGTCAAGGATATCTACTGAGAGCAGAGGTCTGCTGCTGTAGATGCAGAAGGATATGGGCTATGTCAGGAAGAATATGATAAGAATTATTAGAGAAAAAAAACAGTGACATAAATTGGGTCAAGGTATAATTTTAGCAATAACTAAAATGAAGAACACTGTACTGTACGTAGTATCAGTCTGCAAGACAGGCTGACACAATCTAACCATCAAATATTTCTCCACAGAGGGATTTCTAAATAAATTTTAAATCAGATTTCTTTTTTGGCAGGGAAGTTAGGATATCATGAAAAGTAACAGAAAAGAGCAAATGCTATTCAGATGACATTCTCACTTAATAAAGGCTCAGGTATTAACACAAATTTTCTAATTGAACACTTAAAAGAGGTAGCGAATGGCCAGTAAAACCAAGGCACAGCGACTTTCTCCCTTACGCTTCACCCAGGACCAGCGGGGCCAAAGGAAGCCGCGGTGTGAGGGGGCAGGGGCCACCGAAGGCCGGACGCCCTCCCAGGCGGCGCTCACTGCCCGAAGTCCCCCGCAGGCGGGAGGCGAAGCTGCCCGGCGTGTTTGGGAGAGATAAGAGGCCGAAAGCGCAGTAGAAACAAACAACCTGCAGCGGGGGAGGAGGAGGGGAGGACGGACGAGAGCAGAGAGACCGGAGCAAGAGGGAAATAACTCGATCAGC
>NW_010162843.1:0-2065 GCF_000695765.1 Mesitornis unicolor
AGAGACTGAGCTGAAAAGTAAAAGCACTAAAATCTGTTTAGCTCAAACAAGGACAAAATGAAAGTTGCAGATACATGGAAAACCTCAGAAACTTTCCCTATGGAAATGAAAGTGCTTAGAGCTACTGTAAAATTTAATTCAAAACCAAAATTTAGGGGTTGATTACTCTCGTGTATACAATCGTATATAATTTCCCCCTGCCCCATGAGTCTGTTTGCATTCTCTTCATTCCCTTTGTAAAGGGGTCATTATTTTCAGAACATTGGGTGGAATCTTGACCCTCACTGATATCAAGAGTAATCTCTCTTCTGATATAAATGAATGCAGGATTTCAGCCACACATTTTGTTTACACCAAATTGCATCAAATCCAGGTAGTTGTCTCCATGTTTGTCTCGTTTCACTTGGGACTTAGTTCTGCCAATGTGAAGATTAGCATTAGTGGAAAGCTGAGCTGCTTGCTTTGTTCCCCATGATTCATTAGGATGAAAAGCTGGGAGAAAGAAACAATAGCTAGCTGGTAAACTGGAAGAAAGAACCAAAAGGATCACCAATGGAATTTAGGCACAGGCACAGGAAACGTGATCGTGTTCAGCCTCTAAACCTGTAAGCACTTTCTGGTAGTGCTCTTGGACTTGAAATTCTGATTTAGGGCATGCCCAGCCCAGCTGTCTTCTGACAAATCTAAGCAGGTCATAGTCTTACCTTGCAATTAAACTGTATAAGGCAGCCTTAAGTTGGTGGTCATTCACCATTTTTTTTTTCTTTTTTTTTAAGAGTAAAGTTACATATTTTCAGAATGTACCTAATACAAAAAGATTTTGCTCTGTACAAGGTAACAGCAAGCCTGAGAAGACTGAAGGAGCAGTGTTGCTTATCCCATCCTCATGAACCATCTCTGTCCATAGCTCATCAGTCATTGGTCCAGGATGTGGGAGGTGTAGTTCCTGTGACTTTGTTTCAGTAAATTCAGTTTATTCACATCTTTCACCCCTGAGAGCTCTCTCAGTTCCCTGGCTGTTGGGGGTTTGGGACATGGGCATATTCTCCAGTCTCGCAGAGTAATGGAGGCTCTATGAAAAAAGAAAACGAAGATCTGCTGTTGGGGAAGAAAGTGTTCATGCTGAAAGGGGAGACACGAGTTCTGATTTCTGCTGTATGTGATGTGGAAATAATTCCTGCATGCATTGCTTTCTGTTGGCAGAATTATCTCTTCCTTCTGTCCCTGGATTGTTTAGTATAATTTCAATAATTTGGCATTTCATTTACAGGTTAGATTTTCGTGGATGAGACAGCATTATAAAACGTGTAAGAAGTATCAGGATGAATATGGTGTTTCTCCTATTATTCCAAACTTGCAGATTTCCCAAGATTCACCAGGGAACAGGTAATCAGGGTGTTTATGTATAACAGTGCTGCTTCTCCTCCCCCCACTCCCCCAAAGGAAGCATTTTTTTCCAGGGCATGTCTTCTTTTTGCAATAATTACTGTCCATGGTTTTGTGCTTCAAAACATCACAGTTTTTCCAGGTCTTTTTCTTTACTCTCAGCGAACAGAAGAAAACCGTTCTACGTGATGATTTGGGATGTCTTCTAGGGACTCTCCTAAAAAGCGTGTAGTATTTGTAGCTTGCTTTCATTGTCTTGACAGCCTTTGAGCAGTTTATAACATATTTCATAATATTTAGTCCCAAGGAAGTTTTCTTCCCTTTTTATTCCCCACCCCCGCTTTCCTAAGTCTGTTTTAGTGGGTATTCTGTTTCAAAACATTACTGTGCAAGCTTGTGCTTTCTGACTGAATTTATTTTGACCTGATTTCTTACGAAACACATAAGGAACTCCAGTATGTTACACACCATAAAATACAAATACCACTTACCATTTGTTTTTCAGGCAGTAAAGCTAAAGAACTTTAAAAGTGGTTAGCAACCTGCTACACCGCTTAGACATACTCGAGTCTATGGGGCCAGATGGGATCCACCCCAGGATCCTGAGGGAGCTGGCAGAAGTGCTCATCAAGCCACAGTCCGTCATTTATCAGTCCTGGCTGACTGGGGAGGTCCCAGT
>NW_010162844.1:0-1311 GCF_000695765.1 Mesitornis unicolor
ATCCCTAACGTTCTGGGATTCTGTGATTTTTGATGATTTTTGTTGGCTTTTGTTGACTTTACATTGATTTTTGTTCATTTTTGTTGGCTTTGTTGACTTTTCTTGGCTTTGCATTGACTTTACGTTGACTTTACATTGACTTGCATTGATTTTTGTTGACTTTTATTGACTTGTGTTGACTTTGCATTGACTTGCATTGACTTTGCACTGATTTTTCTTGATTTTCCTTGACTTTTGTTGGCTTGTGTTGACTTTGCTTTGACTTTGCATTGACTTGCATTGATTTTTGCTGGGTTTTGTTGACTTTGGTTGACTTTGCATTGACTTTTCATCGACTTTGTGTTGACTTTACATCGACTTACGCTGTCTTCCATGGAAGCCATTGGTTTCAACCGCATCTGAAAGACCAACCCAGTCATTATTAGGAGTGAAAATGAAAGAAAAATCATCAAAACAGTAGAAATAACATCTAAATTTTCAGATTATTTAGTAGAAATGTACATTTTTCCTCTCTTTTCAGACCTGAGCTACTTCTCTCGTGAGTTTTCTGCTGTTTGGGCTATGCCAGGGAAGGTAGAAAGAAAAACGTGTCTCTGGGCAGCCATAACTTGGCTGATTTATCATCACTTCGCAATGAAAAAAGCTCAATTAATGGCTGCAGCGAAGGAAAAATGTCACGCGTTTTTAGCCCTTGATCTCCAGAGGTAAAAGCCCCTTCATCTTCTGACAAAAATATCAGCTAAATGGGACATTAAATGCACTATAAAGTATTTAAAAGACCATTAAAGAAGAAGAGAGGGTGAGGTGGAAAGGAAAGGATGCAAAATAGTGCTGAAAAGAAAAGAGGAGAAAAGGTTTAATTGGGTGCATTTACCAAAAGGCTCTGCAGAGGGACCTGGATGGGCTGAATCCATGGGCTGAGGCCAATTGGATGAGCTGCAACAGGGCCAAGTGCTGGGACCTGCACTTCAGTCACAATAACCCCATGGATGCTACAGGCTTGGGGACGAGTGGCTGGAAAGGTCCTGGGGTGTTGGTGGACAGCAGGATGACCATGAGCCAGCAATGTGCCCTTGAGCCAAGAAGGCCAACGCCATCCTGGGGTGGATGAGAAGGGGTGGTTGGAGGGCAGAGAGGTTCTCCTGCCCCTCTGCTCTGCCCTGCTCACACCACAGCTGCAATCTTGTGTTCAGTTCTGGACCCTCAGGTCAAGAAGGACAGGAACTGCTTGAAAGAGTCCAGCAGGGCCACAAAGATGAGGTGCGGATCTGGCACCCACAGTGAGCCAGTGGCCTTGCCGTGTTTCCTCAC